>NW_025533652.1:405000-535000 GCF_020615455.1 Coregonus clupeaformis
ACCTTGCATTTATGGTGGATGTTACAGAGCACCTGAATAACTTGAACAAACAGCTGCAAGGGCGCAACAAAGTTGTCACGCAGTATTATGACAGCATACGTTCTTTCAAGTTGAAGCTGTCATTGTGGGAGACGCAACTTGCCGGTGGTGATGCAGCTCACTTCCCTGTCTGAAAAATGTGTGCGCGACCCAACATGTGGCAGACATGAAGCGGTTCAAAGATAAAATAACTGGACTGTTACGGGAGTTTGAGCAACGCTTTCAGATTTATGTTTATATGTTTTTATGTTGATGTGCTATTGTTTTTAATTGATTTTATTTTATTTGTATATTTAACCTATTCTTGACTCTGTGGTTCTTGCACTTGTTTGGGGAACAGGATTTCATTATTTTTATCTACATTTCTGCCTGAGAAATGACACCCTGATATAGTTCTTTGATCTGTGAAACAGTTATGTTAATCACTGAGGCATTGTGTGTTTGTGTGTTATTTTTCTTTAGAATTTTCAAATAAGCTTGACGTGTTTTATGATTAATAGTGATGTTGTGCTTGTACTATTTTGGACACACTGTCCTCAGGCTCCAGCTTTGTGTTGTATGTTGATCGTATTAAAACAAAGAAAACAATCTGAAGTTGTTGTTTTTAAGTTATATATACCATGATTTTTCCTGTCCGGCCCACTTGGGAATAGATTTTCCTCCATGTGGCCCCTGAGCTAAAATGAGTTTGACACCCCTGCTCTACATACTTGAGTTTCTCCAGTCTGCAGTGTGGATCCTCCAGTCCAGCAGAGAGCAGTCTGACTCCTGAGTCTCCTGGGTGATTGTAGCTCAGGTCCAGCTCTCTCAGGTGTGAGGAGTTTGACTTCAGAGCTGAGACCAGAGAAGCACAGCCTTCCTCTGTGACCAGACAGCCTGACAGCCTGCAAAGAGTCAAATCATATTAAAACCACACTGCTATTCTTTGGTGGTGAAAATAGTGGCAGTATATTTTTTCAAAATGTTCAGATATATCAGTGTCCTGAAACCTGACATATATATTTATAAATGAATGTATCATTATTAGAAATTATCACATTATTGCTTGTAGATAGAAAAATGTATAGTATGAATATTTGAGTAGACTGACCAGAGCAGTTTAAAAAGCAGTATCAGTCAAAAGACAGACAGTGAGGTATCAGATTTAGATTGTATTGAGTATACAGTCCACACCATATCTATTTTGACAGTGAAGATAACATTTTAAATGTGGCTCTGTACTCCAGCATTTTGGATTTGAGATCAAATGTTTCATATGAGGTGACAGTAAATAATGTCACCTTTTATTTGAGGGTATTTTAATACATATCTGTTTCAACATTTAGAAATGAAAGCACTTTATGTATCTAGTCCCCCCATTTGAAGAAGTCAAACGTATTCTGACCAATTCACTTATAGTGTATTAAAGTAGTCAAAAGTTTAGTATTTTGTTCCAAACTCGTTGGTTGCATTTGCAGTTTGTTTTGGTTGTGTTTTGGGTTATGTTTTGCCCAACAGTAACTGAATGGTGGATGATGACTGGAGTAATTTTCTGTCTAAGTGAGTAGATAACAGGTTTCTAAACACAACTAAATTAATCCTGATGATGAGATGATTTTTAAAAATCATGAATGAATCATGAATAATAATGAGTGAGAAAGTTACAGAGGCTACAACAAAACATGCTAACCTCTCACCATAACCAATAACAGAGGGGGTATGATCCTTGTTCCTCTGTAACTTTCTCATTCATCATCATTCACGATTCATTCATGATTATTCATAATCATGGTAGCATCCACATGAATGTAGAAGTGTTCAGAAACATATTCTATTCTTACTGACAATACAAGTGAAGTGACTCCAAAATGACAGGACATTATTCACCATTCAGTTTCTATCAGGACAAATATAATCCAAAACACAACTAAAACAAAAAGCAAATGCATTCAACAAGTTTGTAGAATCACAAGCTTGATGTAATCACTGCAGGTAAGGAATATGGGACCAAATACTAAACATATGACTACTTCAATACAATATAAGTGAATATGTCCAAATTATTACGACTTTTTCAAATGGGAGAACTAGACACATAAAGTGCTTTCATTTCCAAACAGTAACACAGATATGTATGAAAATATCATCAAATAAAAGGTGACATTCTGTACTGTCGCCTAATATGAAACATTATATCTCAAATCCAAAATGCTGGAGCATAGCACCAAATGTAAAACTGTAAGCTTCACTGTCCAAACACATATGGTGTGGACTATGTGTGCCTGGTAAACACATGTGGATCTGGTGAACAGTTATCACTTGTTGACCAACTACAGGAATACTGACCTCAGAGTCTCCAGTTTACAGTGGGGATTCCCCAGTCCAGCAGAGAGCAGCTTCACTCCTGAATCCTTCAGGTCATTGTTACTCAGGTCCAGCTCTCTCAGGTGTGAGGGGTTTGACCTCAGAGCTGAGACCAGAGAAGCACAGCCTTCCTCTGTGACTCCACAGCCTGACAGCCTGACAGAGAGATCATCATGATTTCACAAACACACTGTTAATTTAACACCAGTAGTGTAGAAGGACAATGGCAGATGCATTTGGTTTATTCTCTTAAACAACAAATAGATTCATCTTCCGTCTCCTAGAATTGTATGGTCATATTGTTATACTAATGTGAACATCAATGCATTGATTCAATATGTTTTTCAATAATACATATATTTCTCTAAACTGAATATTTCTTCCTGATGATTAGTACTTAAATGTCATTTTATGTACTCACAGAGCATCTCTGGAGGCTTTGACCACTGGCAGCAGCCTCAGAAGACCTTCCTCTGATCTGGAGTATTTCTTCAGGTCAAACACATCCAGCTCCTTTTCTGAAGTCAGCAACACAAAGACCAGAGCTGACCACTGTGCAGGTGACAGTTTGGCTTTTGAGAGACTTCCTGATCTCAGGTAGCTTTGGATCTCCTCCACTAGAGAATGGTCATTCAGTTCATTCAGAAAGTGGAACAGATTGATGCACTCTCTGGAGAGGGATTCTCCCCTGATCTTCTCCCTGATGTACTTGACTGTTTCTTCATGGCTCTGTGAGCTGCTTCTTGTCTTTGTCAGTAGACCTCGTAAGTGCTTCTGATTGGACTCCAGTGAGAGGCCCAGAAGGAAGCGGAGGAACAGGTCCAGGTTTCCTGTCTCACTTTGTAAGGCTTTATCCACAGCACTCTTGTAGACAGTAACTTTACGCTTGTGTCTGATCCTCACAGAAAAGTTGCTGGACGTTGATTGGTGTTCCGCCATTAGATTCTCATTGTTGTTGATGAATGAGAGGAACACATATACAGCAGCCAGAAACTCCTGAATGCTCAGATGCACGAAGCAGTACACCTTGTCCTGGTACAGCCCACATTCCTCTTTAAAGATCTGTGTGCACAATCCTGAGTACACTGAGGCTTCATTGACATCAATGCCAGCCCTTTTCAGGTCTTTTTTATAGAAAATCAGATTGCCATTCACAAGCTGTTGAAAAGCCAGTTTTCCCAGTGACAGAATGCTCTCTTTATTCCAGTGTGGACCTGTCTCTTCTTTCCCAAGATACTTTTCATTCATCTGTTCGGTATGAAACACCACAAGGTGTGAGTACATCTCAGTCAGAGTCTTGGGCATCTCTTCTCTCTGGTCTGTACTCAACATGTGTTCAAGGACTGTTGCAGAAATCCAACAGAAGACTGGAATGTGGCACATGATGTGGAGGCTCCTTGATGTCTTTATGTGTGAGATGATTCTGCTGGCCAGGTCCTCATCACTGAATCTCTTCCTGAAATACTCATCCTTCTGTGGGTCATTGAACCCTCGTACCTCTGTCACCTGGTCAACACACACTGAAGGGATCTTATTGGCTGCTGCAGGTCGGGTAGTTATCCAGAGGAGAGCAGAGGGAAGTAGATTTCCCTTGATGAGATTTGTCAGCAGAACATCCACTGAGGTTGACTTTGTGACGTCACAACAGATCTTGTTCTTCTGGAAGTCTAGGGGCAGTCGGCACTCATCCAGACCATCAAAGATGAACAGAACTTTGTACTTGTCGTAGTTGGAGATTCTTGATTCTTTGGTTTCCTTTGAGAAGTGATTGAGAAGTTCAATCACAGTGTGTTTTTCCTTTTTCATCAAATTCAGCTCCCGGAAAGGGAATGAAAATACAAATTGGACATCCTGATTTGCTTTTCCTTCAGCCCAGTCCAGAATGAACTTCTGCACAGAGACTGTTTTTCCAATGCCAGCGACTCCCTTTGTCAGAACAGTTCTGATAAATTTGTCTTGTCCAGTTAAAGGTTTGAAGATGTCGTTACATTTGATTGCAGTCTCTGGTCTTGCTTGTTTCCTGTTTGTTGTCTCAATCTGTCTCAGCTCATGTTCATTATTGACCTCTCCTGTTCCACCCTCTGTGATGTAGAGCTCTGTGTAGATCTTATTAAGAAGTGTTGGGTTTCCTTGTTTAGCAATCCCCTCAAATACACATTGAAACTTCTTCTTTAGATTAGATTTGAGTTCACGTTGGCAATTCACAGCAAGCTCATCTGAATCTAGAAATAACACAGAGGATATTAATATTATGTATGTTTTAATGCCTACAGTATTGTAAGACTGTGTTATAAAGTTGTATATTATAATAATTTATTCGCTTAACTGACTGTATAAATGTTTTCATAATGCATTACAGAGTGGTGTGACTGATTATATTATTCTCTCTCTCTCTCTCTCTCTCTCTCTCTCTCTCTCTCTCTCTCTCTCTCTCTCTCTCTCTCTCTCTCTCTCTCTCTCTCTCTCTCTCTCTCTCTCTCTCTCCTCTCTCTCTCCTCTCTCTCTCTCTCTCCTTTCTCTCTCTCTCCTCTCTGTCTAAATGAATCAACAAAACACATCCCTGCTGCTACTTGATGAGGTCACTAGATGTTGTGTTAAGGCTGCTACAATATCAATTCGTTACACAGCTGCTTTAGCTGTACTTTAGCTACAGCTTTTAAATGTTTGTTTTAAAACAGCTTTCAACATGAGGCAGACAGCTCTTACTTTTCTCCAGTGTGTCAGCAAGCTCCTTCTGGTTCATTTTCCTCAGGATGTGCAGTGTGATCTTCAGAGCCCCCTCTCTGGCACTGCTCTCCTCCTTCTCATCTTCAGCATCCACCACTTCCTTATCCCGCTTCTGACTCTCAAAGCCTTCTGGGAGTTCTGGACTAAGAATCCTCTTGAACATCTTCAGCTCGTTCTTCACAAATGTCATAATATTCTCTTCAAGCAACTGAAATAAATCAAGTAAATAAGTTAAGCAAAAGACTAAATGCTTTCTCATTAACACATGAATGAATGATTGACAGATCAACTTTACTTGAGGTAAACAAAAACAAATGTACATAACAGGACCACATACACTGAATATGGAGGCCAGGTCTGTTTGATGACTCTGGGAAGACTGACCACTGAGAATCTCTGACTCTGATCTCTCCTGTTGGTTTCTGTGGACAAAACATGAGATTACATCTCCTCATCCAGGGAGTACACACACACTAGAGACAGTGTTGTTTAACTCACTGACCATGACCCATGAGTTCTTCTTACCTTTGTTCAGTAGAAAAGTCTCCCTCTTTGAAGTTTAGAGGTGGAGCCATAGACCAGTCACTCTTCATGGACACACAGCTGGGTACAGGGGAGGCTGGTCTCTCCTGCTTGATTGGGCTTCAACACAACAGAGACAAACATTATGTCTCTCAACTACTCTGAGCTCAGATGGGGAAACAAGAGTTTCATTCCAAAATGCTTTATATCCATTTTCAGAAATGTTGGTAAATTAATGTTTTTTTTTTTGCAAAATGCTATATATCTGCCTCACTCTCAGAGAAATAGGTAGTACTGCTAGGTTTTACACAGTAATAATATATCTGCCTCACTCTCAGAGAAATAAGTAGTACTGCTAGGTTTTACACAGTAATGATATATACTGCCTCACTCTCAGAGAAATAAGTAGTACTGCTAGGTTTTACACAGTCAAATGTGACCGACTGGCTCGATTCGGTCTTATGTAGCAACATTTGAAATTGTGTTTTTTCCATTGGATAAAAGTAGAGACTCAGCTAGAAAAAGGTATATCATACACTACAGTTGAGGAACAATGGGAAAGTAATTCTGCTTTGAAAGATGATAAACTTGTAACCTCAATTTTGAGAAAATGGCCTTTGAATGTTTTGGTTCACCTACTGGAGAGCTCTTCTTTATCTACAGTGGTGTTACTTTGGCAGATAATGTCACCCATCTAAATAAATTATATATATATATATATATATATATATATATATATATATATATATATATATATATATATATATATATATATAGTTAACTAAATGTATGGTGTTTTTGGTTTATGTCTGTTTCATTGTTTGTTATACTATAAATGGTTATTTTATGGTCGTAAGTGGTAAAATTAACTAGAAAATGTCATATTTTGCAATTCTGAATAATTACTACTTTAGTAAGGATGTACTTTATTCAGTACTATTGCAGTTACTAAATAATTCCAATAGATGGCAGCATAAGACCATGAATGACATTTCAGAAGATCAGTTTTTGTTTTCTCCCTGGATACACCACCACTCCCCCTCACAGGAAAACTCCTGCACACGCTTTTTACTGTCCCTTTCCACACTGCTAACGCAAGAGGAACGACTGAAAAAGCATTTAACAGATTACTGTGAAGTAATATAATGATGATTCATGTTTATTATTAGCTGTTTTTATGCTCATGTTTTGAAATTATACTTCATTACTATATAAGCCTGAACATTAATTTATTTACCTCTGGTTGAGAAAAACGTATTTTCCTGGTACATTCATTGTCAGATTCATCAACCAGCAGCGAGCACTCTGCCTTCTAGCACAAGCGAGGGGCATGTTGAGGTACATTTGCTAACCGGGAGGGTTGCATGATGTAATTTATTGGCGGGCTGGAAGATGCACTCTTGTCTTATCTATTCCGAGGTTGTTTACTCCCAATATCAGATATTCAAATCATTTTTAATAATACATGAATATTAGGGTTGAGGTTAGTGCATCTGACTAGTGATTATTTACCCGGGGTTCAACACCTGCTATAGTCACTATTTAATTGCTCTTCCAAAAGCAACACAGGCCTAATACGAGATATATAGCTAACTAAAGTAATGAGTGACCATCTTAGAAAATCATGGGACATATAGTCTTTTGTTGCATGCTATTTTATGTTAATCATATTGCTGCTTGTAGCCTATAACTGATGCTTTGTGGTCATATGCTGCCATCTATTGGAAATATTTAGCAATTAAAAGTGATTAATTCAAGTACCACCTGATTAGACAATCACCCCATTATATCCATTTGGTTTGCAACTCTGTGAACCTGTGCTATATTCGCTCAATTTGATGCCTACTAATAAAGATTTCGATGCATATCAAATTACCCAGAGGCCATTTTGAAACAACAAATCAAAGAAAAAGTGTTATTTCTTAATTTAAAAAAAATATTCTGGCTGTTTAAATCGGCCACCTCTTGAAAAAGAGGACAGGGACATGCGTTTTGTTTAGGTTGTACACCTTTTTTCTGAAAACATGGTTAACCATGACCAGAAACTGTTTAACGTTTCATGGCTTTTCGCCAGCCATCGCTAGTGCTATGGGTTACCACAAGGTACCACAGGTGAACTGTGAGCCATAAGTAGCCTTAACCTTGTTAATAATGAGTTACCTGAGGTAAACCTACAGTGTTAACGCAGGCAGGTCTCATTGATAACAATAGTGAAGCTGGCATTGTGACGCAGAACAATGGGCTGGGAATAGAACGTTCTGAAGGCGAGTCGGTGTCACGGAGCTCAATAGAACTAATAGGAGCTGGTAGTGTGAAAAATGCCCTAAAATAAGGCCTGTTTTTTCGCAATTACATCATAACCAGGGACAGAAGGTAATATTATGAAACTGGGCTCCATGGCGGATGCAATGAACTAATTTTATCAGAAATAAACGTTGTAAAAAATGTCACTTGAGGCGCCCCGAAAATAATATTCAAAAGTTCAGTCCTTTGACACAGAGGGGTTAAACACTAAAGTTACCGTCCATCATGTGAAGAGAGGAGAACCGGACAGAGGGATGGTAGGTAGCCAGCATCCGTCAACGAGAGAGGGAGAAGCCCTCCACGGTATTTAACAGGTGGAAGAAACAACCCGGGAGCTCCATCGGTCCACAAGAAATGCAGGCAGCCGGTGATGATGTAGTGGTAGCTAGGATAACTAGGATGCTGCTGGTAGAGTAGCTAGCTTAGCTAGCTGTACCGACTTGCTTGGCTAGCTAGCAGGTCGTTCGTCTGTCCCTCGAGGATGATGATGAATCCGGTGAACCACAAGATGAAACAAGGATAGCGAGTGAAAAGGATCTGGCTACACTCATACTGTCACTGACCATTACGCAAAAAAGCTAATTGAACAATAAACTTCGGTGTCTCAACACTAACAAACTCCGTCGTTATTCCCCAACATCACCTCAGACCACTCTGCACGTAACTGGACAATATGCTTGGCGCCAAACCGTACGTGGACGCGGACAGTTCTGTACGGGGACGCGGACAGTTCCAGAACGCGGACATGAGCACTGCCACACAATAAACTAAAAGCAGTCTTTAAAGTCGGGTACATTAGTAATATTCTTTTTTTATTATGTCAAACAAAAGAAAATCGTTTTTAAAACAATATTTTGAGATCTGGGCACGTATCCAAAAGCGTCTCAGAGTAGTTAAATTGGTACTCTCTCTCCCCCAGATAGACTCATTTAATACTGGGTCGTTACAATATTTTGAGATCTGGGCCCATATCCAAAAAAGCGTCTCAGAGTAGAAAATGTGTCGTATAAGTGCTGAGAATAAAGCCATTTTAGTCCTACTCTTATGGGTATAAATTAAAGCTATGCATGAAGCCTCTATTCATAAGTGTCCCCCTAGTTGGCAGATATTTAGGACACCTCATGAGCTGTCCTAACCAGTTAAGAGGTACCAGCAGGTGTCTTGATAATAGAAACATGCAGCGAGTCAGTGGTTCCTGTGCCACATGTAATTGCTTTGGAGCAGTGGTGACCTGTCATTCAGGGCAGAGCCCCCCTGTTTAGCAGATGCTCTTACCCAGAGCGATTTACAGTAAGTGCATTCATCTTAAGATAGCTAGGTGAGACAACCAGATAATACAGTCAAATATACAGGATATGAACATTCAAATTCAGCTAAACAATGGATATATAGCGTTTTGCAATAAAAATAATAATAATTATCTACATCTAAAATCTATTAATTAAACATCTGAGAACAGTAATATTGAAGGTACCCATAAGCAACCATTTCTGATTATTGTGGAAATAGCATTTAGGAAATAAACTCTTAATAATTCTTAAACAAAATTGTCATCTCACCTCTTAGCTTTGGTGTCATGTTCCCCAGAGAGACTCATTTTAGAGGCAGGGCCCCCCTCCTCTCTCTCCCCAGAGAGACTCATTTTAGACCACTGACCCCTAAACAGAGATCCAACATGTTGGTTGTAGTTAACACAGTAATTCTTGAATGTGAATTGTTATCATTTATTAATTATCTCTTACAAAACATTTACTAACAGACATATTGAAACAGTCAGGCTATTTAATGCAATCAAATGAACATCTGGTTGTGACATCTCTTCTCCATGTTAACTGTCAATAATAATAATAAGTTACTGTTTGTTAAGGTAGTTATAGACAGTGCAGCAACACAAGGCCATGTCTCACACTTATTTGTATTCATTAAAAGTCGGCCATTTATTATTTTTGAATCTGTTCTTTTCTAAACGTATCTGAGAATGTAGACAGAAGGGCTAAAACGGGCTTGATTGATCTGGGGGGGATCAGTGATCTATACAGAAAGGTTTTTTGCAACAATTAAGAGATTTTATATTATTTAAAGTAGGCTAGGTTATAATGTATAACAGTAATTTTTTGTGTAAAGCAGATCAAGGTCTATACCTCAGCCAGTGGTGACCCGTCATTCAGGGCAGGTGGCCTTTCCTGTTTTGCATGTTATTGTGGCATTAATACGTGTCACATATCAGTTTGCAAAAATGTAAAAATAATATATATATAATTGAGTTAATAAAGCCGCAAAAAAACATGGTCTCTTTTTTGTTTTCTTGAGTAAGGCAGCTCCAAAATGCAGGTGTTTCAGCCTAGCTCAGTGCTTTCTGTGGTGGTGGGTCAAGCCAGAAGACAATACAGAGCATTGCTTCGTGATTGGCTCAGTGTTCTGTCACTCATGGGGACACTACGTCACCGCCAAGTCTAAGGGTAGAGCTAGAAAATTCAAGCCCATTGGGTGCTGCCACAGAGTTACATTAGAAGTGCCCATCCAAGAAGGTCATTGGCCAACAGATAAAATGACGTCAAATCACATTATATCTACAGTATCTTTGATTGAACTGATCATGTCAACATCATACTTTCAAATCTTAGCCAGCAGTCATCATCATGAATCAAGTCGACAATCTACAGGCAAATCCTTTTTAATCCTTGTCATATGAAGATAAATAATGAAGAGAAATGATAGGACAGCTGTTGGGACTCTGCTGTTGGGACTCTGCTGTTGGGACTCTGCTGTTGGGACTCTGCTGTCGGGACTCTGCAGTTGGGACTCTGCTGTTGGGACTCTGCTGTTGGGACTCTGCTTTATGTAGGCCCTAACAGTTTGTGGCCACCGTTTGTCACCGTTATAGTGCAATGAATGTATTGTTTAGTGTTGTGTTGTGGAGTGGCTTTGCTGGCATGCATCCCCCTTTATTTATGTTTTGCCCCACCAAGATTGACATGCTAAAATCACCACTGACCTCAGCTATAGCCTACATATCCTAGATGACCAGCCTAAACCTGTTCAGATCAGTTCCCATAACGTTATAACAGTAACAGTAGCAGGAGCCTAGTCCTGATACAGATGGAGGTCTATACCTCAGCTATAGCCTACATATCCTAGATGACCAGCCTAAACCTGTTCAGATCAGTTCCCATAACGTTATAGACCTAACAGTAGCAGGACAGAGCTTGTAGCCTAGGTATGGTATTTTACACACCATTTCAAACGGAGACCATCAGGTTGGTCAGCATGATAAGTGATCATAGCTCAAACCTACTCTGACTATTGAATGTCTGACGTCGACCTAACCTTATAATAGTTTGTAGTTTAGCCTAGACCTACGAGACTCTGCCCGTCTTTCCTACAGATCAACACATTTATCCTAGTTCTAATGTTACAGAGAAATACGTGCCACAGTTTCAACAGCCATTGTGTAACTGCGTAGGCTACACACTTACTTTCACGTTCATATGAGGAAATCACATAACTTCTTCCAGTCGCTGGTGCAGCCGCCTGTTCTCTTGCAGATTAAGTAGCTTTTATAGGCGACTCATTCAACCAGCCTAAACAACAGTAAATAAAAAGATGTCAAATGGTCAAAAGTCAATCCTGATATAGCCATGTACATCAAAGAGAGGTGTATTGCTACAGATGTAGGATCTTAATTTTAGCCAGTTTGCTACAGCAGGAAAATAATCCTGCAGCAACAGGACATTTTAATTATTATGGGAATGGCCGGCAGGGATGTAGCTCAGTTGGTAGAGCATGGCATTTGCAACGCCAGGGGTTGTGGGTTCGAATCCAATATAAAAAAATAAAATGTATGCACTCGCAATGTATGTAAGTCGCTCTGGATAAGAGCGTCTGCTAAATGACTAAAATGTAAAAAATCACCATGTAGAATTATGTGTACAGATGTAGGATCTTAATTTGATCACCCCCACTGCAGAATAACTTTCCCTCAACGCAGTAAATGTAAAACTTGTAGTGTATTTGAGGTTTTAAAAGGCTTCTGAAGTTTGTAATTTCCACTTAGAAATAGCAGACTTGAGTTTCCCTTACTAAAAATGTATCAACCGATACAAAAATGTTATATTTCACCCAATTGATAAAGGAAGCTAGAAGGCTGAACCCAGAAGACAACTCTAAATCAACACTTACTGATATTATCCTAAAATCCTTTCACTCATATTGTTGTGTCTCTTTGTTCAACGGACGTCGGGTAGCCTGTGATATTAATATTGTAGCAAACAGCGGGGCAGGGCAGTGAACCCAGGTCGCTGGCCAAAACTAGGTTAACCCTATTGCTGCGATGGGAATTGTAACCTGTTTCACACTGCCCCCTATAAAAGCAAGTCTCGTGGCTTCGACTACTCAGACCCCTCACACATCCGGGCCGTGCAATCTGATGGCCTCACAGACACCATACTACTTCTGACACCAATGTAGCAAACAGCGGGGCAGGGAAGTGAACCCAGGTTGCACTTGTAAGAAGGCAAACAACCTACGCATCGCGCCACTGGCGCCAATTGGGTTACTTGGTTGGAATTGCATCATAGTACATGGGAATAATGATGCATTTTATTTAGTAAAGTGGTTTCTTGCATCAAACACAACAACATTTTCAGTCACCTCCTCCTTGTGTGAAGGACAAGTAGATAAACAGGTTAATGTCAAGATCTGCATGTTTTTTGGAATGTCTCATGGAATGTAGGCTTACATTGAACACCACACATTGGCTGCTACTGTAGGCTGAATGATAGAACAGCCAGTTCCATGTTAAATGTTATTGGAGGCCTTTTTTACATTATGATCAAATAGCCTACTTGGTCTCTGTTAAAACTGTAACTTAAAGTGGGTACAGCCTCAGTGTTCACAGTAAACTCACGCCGGAAGTTGCACATATCGCTACACTATAGTAGAACTATGATACAATTACATTTATCAAAGGAAATGTGAAATGTAGAACTAGGATGAATGAATATTGATGTATTGAATTCACAGGAGGTTGGTGGCACCTTAATTGGGGAGGATGGGCTTGTGGTAATGGCTGGAGCGGAATAGGTGGAATGGTATCATTAATATGAGCCGTCCTCCCCTCAGCAACCTCCACTGATTGGATTTGACTTGCCCACGTCCAGTTAGCGCCATTTTGTATGATTAAACTGTCAAGTCATTATATATTTTCCGTTCTGCTGAGAGCACCTTCCTGATGACTGGCACTCTGTACATTCCTATGGATGAGGCCTGAGCTGGAATGTGAAGCTAACTGTAGCTAGCTAACTTTAGAAAACCAGTATATCTAGCTTGCATCATAGTACACCCCTCAGGCTAAGTTCAGGTTACAGCATGAGGCAGACATCAACAGCCGAGTTGTAGGCTACAACCTGGGTCGTATTCATTAGTTTACTCCGCAGCCAACAGTTTTAAAATGTTGCATAAACAGTTTACTCCAAACGCTGTACAACGTGACCTAAACGGTTTCTGTTGCCAAACGTTTTGCTACGGTGGGCACTAATGAACACACAGCCTTTCCACAATATTTATTTGTCTCTCTTTCACACAAAATACCTTCCTGAGTGAAAAGCGTTAACAGTAGATTAGAAAGAGAAAATGTTGTTGCTTGTTGTGTTTTAAGCCTGTTTTGAGAAGACAAGTCTATAGACCTTTGATACAGTACACTCTTAGAAAAAAGAGTTCCAAAAGGGTCCTCTGGCTGTCCCCATAGGAGAACGCTTTTGGGTTCCAGGTAAAACCATTCTGGCTTCCATGTAGAACCCTCTGAGGAAAGGATTCTACATGGAACCCAAAAAGGGTTCTACCTAGGACCAAAAGGGTTCTACAAAGGGTTCTCCTATGGGGACAGCCAAAGAACCCTTTTAGATTCTAGATAGTGTAGGAGCGATCACCCTGGGGCACACAGATGGAAACAGAAGGAATTCACCCCACGCATCTAATTTATATCCAAAACATGTTAAGGAGAGTAGGCCTATTATAACACTGTCTACAAAACATATCATCAACTATATGAATATCATAACAATATCATCAACTATATGAATACACATAACAATATCATCAACTATATGAATACACATAACAATATCATCAACTATATTAATACACATAACAATATCATCAACTATATGAATACACATAACAATATCATCAACTATATTAATCCACATAACAATATCATCAACTATATTAATATCATAACAATCGTCGTCTTACCTTTTTATATGTCTCTCAATAGAAGTAGAGTCTGGAATGATCATTCGGTGGTGGAAAGTTCCTTTAGTTTGTTCTGCTCATTTCCATATCAGGTTCTACCTGTTCTCTCTCCCACTCCCTGTCTCTTTATAGCTCTTACAATGTGCCTTGGCATACATTCTACAAGTGTCTGGAACTCCAAATGTAGTTCTGATTTAGTGTTCCAAATGAAAACAATTTGATTAAACTGGTTAATATGGTTAAAATACATTAAGACTGAGTAATGCTGTGATTGTTTTTATTATTTTGTTATGTATTGAAATGTTTGACTTTATTTTCCCTATGTCCTTTCAATATAGGAACAATTTGTGAAATGACAGCCTTCTGTAAATATGGACAAAAGTCTATGGATTAATTTGATGGTATGTGTCTTGCAACATTATGTAAAATGACAGGTTGAGAAACACTGCATCTTCCTAGGTGCATATGTGAGAAGGAACGCAAACTGTCTCCCTATGTGTGCCATCCCTAAACATCAAGTGTTTGTGGTTCATTAAAATGTTTATTGTCAAGGTTGAAAAAAAAGAAAACTCTATTGGAGGGATGTGACATCATTCTTCCACAAGAAATTCCATAATTTGGTGTTTTGTTGATGGTTGTCTTCAATTGGGTTGAGACCTGGTGACTGAGACGGCCATGGCATATTGTGAAACATCAGCAAGTTCAGCAGTCTTCATCACTGAAGCTCCTGCCAAACGTGCCCCAACAATCACCAATTGTTAAGCTCTTCCCGAGCAGGGTCGCAGTCTCTCTTCGTTGCAGCTCCTCTCTCCCCAGGGGTAACAGCTCCTCTCTCCCCAGGGGTAACAGCTCCTCTCTCCCCAGGGGTTGCAGCTCCTCTCTCCCCAGGGGTAGCAGTTCCTCTCTCCCCAGGGGTAGCAGCTACTCTCTCCCCAGGGGTAGCAGCTACTCTCTCCCCAAGGGTAACAGCTCCTCTCTCCCCAGGGGTAACAGCTCCTCTCTCCCCAGGGGTAGCAGCTCCTCTCTCCTCTAGGATTTGAAGACATCGGTGGCTTAGCCCATAGCAGTAGGGGGGTCCGGGAAGGAATTTCAACAGCTAAATCCATGAATACATCTACAGTGTATTGCCAAAAAACCACTCAACATATTCAAACATAGACTCTGACCTGTCCAATGAGCCAAACTGATTAAATAATCCCACAGTACCTTAACTCTCTCTCTCTCTCTCTCTCTCTCTCTCTCTCTCTCTCTCTCTCTCTCTCTCTCTCTCTCTCTCTCTCTCTCTCTCTCTCTCTCTCTCTCTCTCTCTCTCTCTCTCTCTCTCTCTCTCTCTCTCTCTCTCTCTCTCTCTCTCTCTCTCTCTCTCTCTCTCTCTCTCTCTCTCTCTCTCTCTCTTTCTCTCTCTCTCTCTCTCTCTCTCTCTCTCTCTCTCTCTCTCTCTCTCTCTCTCTCTCTCTCTCTCTCTCTCCGTCTCTCTCTCTCTCTCTCTCTCTCTCTCTCTCTGTCTCTCTGTCTCTCTCTGTCTCTCTCTGTCTCTCTCTGTCTCTCTCTCTCTCTCTCTCTCTCTCTCTCTCTCTCTCTCTCTCTCTCTCTCTCTCTCTCTCTCTCTCTCTCTCTCTCTCTCTCTCTCTCTCTCTCTCTCTCTCTCTCTCTCTCTCTCTCTCTCTATTATGAGATATTTTTGTCAGATGTTACTATGGTATCAGCTCATGGTCTTTCTCTACCTCTTCTGTGACAGCCAGGGGGAGCAGGAAGCTGACTAGTGGTGGTTATTCAGCATGAAACGTCCATTGGGGTGGGGGCACGGTAAGACGGCTGTAGCATCCACAGTGTTTAGAAAACAACACAATACGTTATTTAGCATTCATTTCAATTCGGCACAAAATAATCAGAAACGACCTGAACAAACTGCAAATGCATCCATCGAGTTTGAAGAGTCACAAGCTTGATGTATCCATTGCGTGCTATGAATATGGGACACATACTACACTTTGGAATTGAAACAAGCCCCAAAATGGCTATTGCACAAGTATCCCAAAAACATTTCCCTAACACAAGTACCTGTGCAAGAATGAAATAATCACAGCCATTTTGTGTTGAGATATAAGGGGTTGGGGTCAATGCCATTTAAATTCCATTCAATTAAAAAAGTAAACCAAATTCCAATTCCACATTTTCCTAATTGAAAACTATTGAAGAGAATTGGAATTTCAGTGTACTTCTTGAATTGACTGGAATTGAAATGGAATTGACCCCAACCCTGTGTGATATACTGTTCATTGATATTTACAAATGCACTCTCTGTTCTTTCCAGTTGCGGAACCACTTCTCTGGTTGAAACAGATGTATTGTCAATTTTTGGCTCGGCTGAAAAATAAATCAAATAAGAACCATTTCAAGTAATGAAATGACAATCCTCATGTCAGTGACTTGGATCTTATGAGAGGTTGAATTGACTGGCTTCCAAAATAAAAACAGAAGGAAGCAGAGCTCTAGCAAACACATTTCTAAACATCTAGGTCAGGGCTATTCAACTGGCAGCCCACAGGCAAGATCCATACCATTTATCAATTTAGAATGGCCCTTTGATAAATGCTGAACATTAATTAAAAAGAATCTGCAAAACAATCCCAGTAAAAAATTGAATGTTTAGGGCCAAAATGAGCCCTCGTTCAATATTCTCCAATGGGAGAATCTGTTTTCCTATAGTCTTGCCCATTAAGTGCTGTCAATCAATATAAGTAACATACCAGTTACAGCCAATCAGAGCTGCTAACAGGGGTACAGGGACTGTCTGCTCGCCTACTGGCTCTTTCGCCACTGATAAGACTACACTGCCAGAGCGTGCTTTGGCTAAACTCAGCATTGACTTAAAAAACAATGGACTCAGTTATGGCTATCATAAACTTTATCCGATCAACATTTATCCTTCAACATTGATGTTTCGTGGTCTGCTGAGCATCATGATATACTTTTACATAATGAGGTTCGGTAGCTAAGTCAGGGTAGGCCTAATTCTCTCAAGAGAGTATGGGAGTTTAGGGAGGAGATCATTGCTTTGTTGTAATGACAGTGGTGAATTATCATTAAGTGATAACAGTCTGGGGGAACAAGGTATGAGGATACCTCTTTCCAAAACATGTCCCCTGGTCACTCCCAGTACATATGATTAAAGGAGCCCAAGGCACCTTGATTACATAGATCACACAGAGGAGCGGTTGTGATTTCTATTAAATGATGTTTTCTAGGTGGAAGGTTTACCCTGTGTATGAGATTAAAATGTATCAGCTAATGATTAGGATTGTTAGATGAACCCACTAAGTTCCTGATTAACTCAACTGGTGAGCCTCTTTAGCAGCTAGTTCCATGGACACACTGATTTCAATGTTCTTTGCCAAGGTCAGATGACTTTCAGTCAACAGTCTCTTTTGTGTAGCTTCACTCCGTAGCCCACAGAGCTCACACCCAGTGGCTCTCCAGGACCAGGTTCAGAGAACACCTGACTCACTGATAATAGTCTAACACCTGGAAGGACAAGCGATTCACTAACATTATATTTAGTGGGTTTTAATGAAGGGTTTTAATTGAAGATATTGTTTAAAGATATTGTCCATCATGTTGTGTGCAGAAGAGGCTTTGGCCTTCTGGGCTTGTTCAATGACAAGGCCATTATGGAAAGAGTTGTTCAGCTGTAGAGACACATCAACACAGTAATTCAGTATATCTGGTCCTCCATTATGGAAAGAGTTGTTCAGCTGTATAGACACAACATCACAGTAATTCAGTATATCTGGTCCTCCATTATGGAAATAGTTGTTCAGCTGTATAGACACATCAACACAGTAATTCAGTATATCTGGTCCTCCATTATGGAAATAGTTGTTCAGCTGTATAGACACAACAACACAGTAATTCAGTATATCTGGTCCTGGTTGCCATAGTTACAGTAGGAGCCCATGTTGATGAGCTACAGGGATTTAGAATTTTAACACAAAAGCTTAAATGAAGAGAAAAGTTTCCTGTTTCAGGTCAGGGGCCGTATCCACAAACCATCTCAGAGTAGGAGTACTGATCTAGGATCAGTTTAGCCTTTTAGATCATAATGAATAAGATTATATGGACAGATCCCTGATCAGCACTCCTACTATGAGGCCCAGTATCCTGTTTCAGGTCAGTTCTACCTTTCTGTCTGAAAATGGAATGTTCTGAACATCCTGAAATCATAGCTTCATCCTAGACTTGGGTAAAGGATTCATAATGTTAGTTACTGTATTTTAGATGAACTTGATTTCCACTGATCTTTGCACCTTTGGGAATATTCCATTCCATTTAAACAATAACTCGTAGTTGTGGTAAGAATAAATTGTGGTGTGACAGTGGCACTCTGACTCCACCTAGTGGTGTCCCCACAGAGTTACATATGGGGATCCCTCTCCACCTGCCATGTCATATCAACACATATGGTTGAGGGTTTGCATCACTGGGTTTCCTCAGGTGCTGTAGTACAGGACGTGTTCTGGATCTCTTTCTACACTGAGGACAGTCATAGTCTCCTGAAGGAGCAGGTTTCTCCCAGTATCTGGTGATGCACTGTCTGCAGAACCTGTGTCCAAATCAAATCAAATCAAATCAAATTTTATTGGTCACATGCGCCGAATACAACAGGTGCAGACATTACTGTGAAATGCTTACTTACAGCCCTTAACCAACAGTGCATTTATTTTAAACAAACAAGTAAGAATAAAACAACAACAAAAAAGTGTTGAGAAAAAAAGAGCAGAAGTAAAATAAAGTGACAGTAGGGAGGCTATATATACAGTAAAATAAAGTGACAGTAGGGAGGCTTATATATACAGGGGGTACCGTTGCATAGTCAATGTGCGGGGGCACCGGCTAGTTGAGGTAGTTGAGGTAATATGTACATGTGGGTAGAGTTAAAGTGACTATGCATAAATACTTAACAGAGTAGCAGCAGCGTAAAAAGGATGGGGGTGGGGGGCAGTGCAAATAGTCCGGGTAGCCATGCTTAGCTGTTCAGGAGTCTTATGGCTTGGGGGTAGAAGCTGTTGAGAAGTCTTTTGGACCTAGACTTGGCACTCCGGTACCGCTTGCCGTGCGGTAGCAGAGAGAACAGTCTATGACTAGGGTGGCTGGAGTCTTTGACAATTTTGAGGGCCTTCCTCTGACACCGCCTGGTATAGAGGTCCTGGATGGCAGGGAGCTTTGCCCCAGTGATGTACTGGGCCGTACGCACTACCCTCTGTAGTGCCTTGCGGTCAGAGGCCAAGCAGTTGCCATACCAGGCGGTGATGCAACCAGTCAGGATGCTCTCGATGGTGCAGCTGTAGAATTTTTGAGGATCTGAGGACCCATGCCAAATCTTTTTAGTCTCCTGAGGGGGAATAGGCTTTGTCGTGCCCTCTTCACGACTGTCTTGGTGTGTTTGGACCATGATAGTTCGTTGGTGATGTGGACACCAAGGAACTTGAAGCTCTCAACCTGTTCCACTTCAGCCCCGTCGATGAGAATGGGGCGTGCTCAGTCCTCTTTTTTTCCTGTAGTCCACAATCATCTCCTTTGTCTTGGTCACGTTGAGGGAGAGGTTGTTGTCCTGGCACCACACGGCCAGATCTCTGACCTCCTCCCTATAGGCTGTCTCATCGTTGTCGGTGATCAGGCCTACCACTGTTGTGTCGTCGGCAAACTTAATGATGATGTTGGAGTCGTGCCTGGCCATGCAGTCATGGGTGAACAGAGAGTACAGGAGGGGACTGAGCACGCACCCCTGAGGGGCCCCCCGTGTTGAGGATCAGTGTGGCAGATGTGTTGTTACCTACCCTTACCACCTGGGGGCGGCCCGTCAGGAAGTCCAGGATCCAGTTGCAGAGGGAGGTGTTTAGTCCCAGGATCCTTAGCTTAGTGATGAGCTTAGAGGGCACTATGGTGTTGAATGCTGAGCTGTAGTCAATGAATAGCATTCTCACGTAGGTGTTCCTCTTGTCCAGGTGGGAAAGGGCAGTGTGGAGTGCGATAGAGATTGCATCATCTGTGGATCTGTTGGGGCGGTATGCAAATTGGAGTGGGTCTAGGGTTTCTGGGATTATGCTGTTGATGTGAGCCATGACCAGTCTTTCAAAGCACTTCATGGCTATAGACGTCAGTGCTACTGGGTCGGTAGTCATTTAGGCAGGTTATCTTAGAGTTCTTGGGCACGGGGACTATGGTGGTCTGCTTGAAACATGTTGGTATTACAGACTCAGTCAGGGACATGTTGAAAATGTCAGTGAAGACACTTGCCAGTTGGTCAGCACATGCTCGGAGTACACGTCCTGGTAATCCGTCTGGCCCTGCGGCCTTGTGAATGTTGACCTGCTTAAAAGTCTTACTCACATCGGCTACGGAGAGCGTGATCACATAGTCGTCCGGAACAGCTGGTGCTCTCGTGCATGCTTCAGTGTTGCTTGCCTCGAAGCGAGCATAGAAGTGGTTTAGCTCGTCTGGTAGGCTTGTGTCACTGGGCAGCTCGCGGCTGTGCTTCCCTTTGTAGTCTGTAATAGTTTTCAAGCCCTGCCACATCCGACGAGCGTCAGAGCCAGTGTAGTATGATTCAATCTTAGACCTGTATTGACTCTTTGCCTGTTTGATGGTTCGTCGGAGGTCATAGCGGGATTTCTTATAAGCGTCGGGTTAGAGTCCCGTTCCTTGAAAGCGGCAGCTCTACCCTTTAGCTCAGTGCGGATGTTTCCTGTAATCCATGGCTTCTGGTTGGGGTATGTACGTACGGTCACTGTGGGGACGACATCATCGATGCACTTATTGATGAAGCCAGTGACTGATGTGGTGTACTCCTCAATGCTGTCTGAAGAATCCCGGAACATGTTCCAGTCTGTGCTAGCAAAACAGTCCTGTAGCTTAGCATCTGCGTCATCTGACCACTTTTTTATTAGCCGAATCACTGGTGCTTCCTGCTTCAGTTTTTGCTTATAAGCAGGAATCAGGAGGATAGAGTTATGGTCAGATTTGCCAAATGGAGGCGAGGGAGAGCTTTGTATGCGTCTTTGTGTGTGGAGTAAAGGTGGTCTAGAGTTTTTTCCCCTCTGGTTGCACATTTAACATGCTGGTAGAAATGAGGTAGAACGGATTTAAGTTTCCCTGCATTAAAGTCCCCGGCCACTAGGAGCGCTGCATCTGGATGAGCGTTCTCCTGTTGATTAATGGCCTTGTACAACTCATTCAGTGCAATCTTAATGCCAGCATTGGTTTGTGGTGGTAAATAGACAGCTATGAAAAATATAGATGAAAACTCTCTTGGTAAATAGTGTGGTCTACAGCTTATCATAAGATACTCTACCTCAGGCGAGCAAAACCTAGAGACTTCCTTAGTATTTGATTTTGTGCACCAGCTGTTGTTTACAAATATACACAGACCGCAACCCTTTGCCTTACCAGAGTCTGCAGTTCTGTCCTGCCGATGTAGCGTATAGCCCGCTAGCTGAATGTTGTCATTGTTGTCGTTCAGCCACGACTCCGTGAAACATAAGATATTACAGTTTTTAATGTCCCGTTGGTAGGATAACCGTAATCTTAAATCGTCCATTTTATTCTCAAAAGATTGAACATTGGCTAATAGGATTGATGGGAGAGGCAGTTTACTCGTTCGCCGTCGGATCCTGACAAGGCACCGGATCTGCGCCCACGATATCTCCGTCTCTTCCTCACGCGAATGACGGGGATCTGGGCCTTGTCGGGAGTCTGTAGAATATCCTTCGCGAACGCCTCGTTGAAGAAAAAGTCTTCGTCCAACGCGAGGTGAGTAATCGCTGTCCTGATATCCAGAAGCTCTCTTTGGTTATAAGAGACGATGGCAGAAACATTATGTACAAAATAATTTACAAATAACGCGGAAAAACACACATAGTAGTACAATTGGTTAGAGGGCTGTAAAACGGCAGCCATCTTCTTCCGGCGCTGTTCCACAGATGATAGAGACTGGATCCCTCAGCACCTGCTGACACACTGCACACCTGGACTGATCCTCTGGCAGAGAGCTGAAGGAACATTATAAAAACATAAGGACATTGAGATTGTTCACTGCTATTTCTCAATGAATGTGATGTCATGATGAACTTTTTACCAGAGCAGAGTAAGCAACATGTACTGATATATAGTTCTGTCCCTTTCTCGCCGACCCAGGAAGTGAACTCAAAACCCTCTGAACAATAAAAGGTACTGTTGAAAGTGCTGTCTCTCTCATATTACCTTTGATCAAATGGCGTAGTTCTGCTGATAAAATGTGGAGATTGTCCATGGACCAGTCACTCTTCATAGAGACAGCTGGGTACTGGAGACTCTACTCTCTGGGTCTGGTTGTAGTCTCTGACAGCTGGGTACTGGAGACTCTACTCTCTGGGTCTGGTTGGAGTCTCTGACAGCTGGGTACTGGAGACTCTACTCTCTGGGTCTGGTTGGAGTCTCTGACAGCTGGGTACTGGAGACTCTACTCTCTGGGTCTGGTTGGAGTCTCTGACAGCTGGGTACTGGAAACTCTACTCTCTGGGTCTGGTTGGAGTCTCTGACAGCTGGGTACTGGAGACTCTACTCTCTGGGTCTGGTTGGAGTCTCTGACAGCTGGGTACTGGAGACTCTACTCTCTGGGTCTGGTTGGAGTCTCTGACAGCTGGGTACTGGAGACTCTACTCTCTGGGTCTGGTTGGAGTCTCTGACAGCTGGGTACTGGAGACTCTACTCTCTGGGTCTGGTTGGAGTCTCTGACAGCTGGGTACTGGAGACTCTACTCTCTGGGTCTGGTTGGAGTCTCTGACAGCTGGGTACTGGAGACTCTACTCTCTGGGTCTGGTTGGAGTCTCTGACAGCTGGGTACTGGAGACTCTACTCTCTGGGTCTGGTTGGAGTCTCTGAGAGCTGGGTACTGGAGACTCTACTCTCTGGGTCTGGTTGGAGTCTCTGACAGCTGGGTATTTTCCCCCCATAATATTTTCAAATTAAATCAAATGTCATTTGCCACATGCGCTGAATACAACAGGTGTAGACATTACAGTGAAATGCTTACTTACAAGCCCTTAACCAACAATGCAGTTTTTTAAAGAAAAAAATAATAATTCATACAGTAATGTTGATCAGTAGTATTAGAAATCACCCTGGATCATTATTAAACCCCATAGTATTTCATACAGTAATGATGATCAGTAGTATCAGAAATCACCCTGGATCATTATTAAACCCCATAGTATTTCATACAGTAATGATGATCAGTAGTATTAGAAATCACCCTGGATCATTATTAAACCCCATAGTATTTCATACAGTAATGATGATCAGTAGTATCAGAAATCACCCTGGATCATTATTAAACCCCATAGTATTTCATACAGTAATGATGATCAGTAGTATCAGAAATCACCCTGGATCATTATTAAACCCCATAGTATTTCATACAGTAATGATGATCAGTAGTATCAGAAATCACCCTGGATCATTATTAAACCCCATAGTATTTCATACAGTAATGATGATCAGTAGTATCAGAAATCACCCTGGATCATTATTAAACCCCATAGTATTTCATACAGTAATGATGATCAGTAGTATGAGAAATCACCCTGGATCATTATTAAACCCCATAGTATTTCATACAGTAATGATGATCAGTAGTTTCAGAAATCACCCTGGATCATTATTAAACCCCATAGTATTTCATACAGTAATGATGATCAGTAGTATCAGAAATCACCCTGGATCATTATTAAACCCCATAGTATTTCATACAGTAATGATGATCAGTAGTATCAGAAATCACCCTGGATCATTATTAAACCCCATAGTATTTCATACAGTAATGATGATCAGTAGTATCAGAAATCACCCTGGATCATTATTAAACCCCATAGTATTTCATACAGTAATGATGATCAGTAGTATTAGAAATCACCCTGGATCATTATTAAACCCCATAGTATTTCATACAGTAATGATGATCAGTAGTATCAGAAATCACCCTGGATCATTATTAAACCCCCATAGTATTTCATACAGTAATGATGATCAGTAGTATCAGAAATCACCCTGGATCATTATTAAACCCCATAGTATTTCATACAGTAATGATGATCAGTAGTATCAGAAATCACCCTGGATCATTCATCATGTCAGATATTTCCCTCTATTTCTCCCCACATGGAACTGCTGATGTAAAAGGGCTTCATAAATAAATGATTGATATAACATTGAACTCCCAACCTCCCAACCAGACTACAGTCTGTTACATTCTCACATTATCCACAGATCTGGGAGGAATACCCCTTTTATAATCTATAATGTATGGCAGTAATCTTACGTTGGGTCAAAGGGCATTGGTCCACTGATAACATTGAGAGGATTGTACATGGAGCAGTCATAGACAGACAGCTGGGTACTGGAGACTGCTCTCTGGGTCTGGGGGTTGGCAGTGCCCCCTCCTCTCTCTCCTCAGAGACACTCATTTTAGGAGTGTGT
Organism: Coregonus clupeaformis; assembly: GCF_020615455.1. NCBI lineage: Eukaryota > Metazoa > Chordata > Actinopteri > Salmoniformes > Salmonidae > Coregonus > Coregonus clupeaformis. Next base: position 429,700 of record NW_025533652.1, read on the forward strand.
TCCAACTTCCAGAATTACAGTGTGATAAAAAGACTCCACACCATTTAGGAGCACACACTTCCTTGATTAAACATATACTTACTAGAGTTTACAGGATATCCTGCTCTGTCCTCTCTCCAGTTTAGAGTTTATAGGATATCCTGCTCTGTCCTCTCTCCAGTTTAGAGTTTATAGGATATCCTGCTCTGTCCTCTCTCCAGTTTAGAGTTTATAGGATATCCTGCTCTGTCCTCTCTCCAGTTTAGAGTTTATAGGATATCCTGCTCTGTCCTCTCTCCAGTTTAGAGTTTATAGAATATCCTGCTCTGTCCTCTCTCCAGTTTAGAGTTTATAGGATATCCTGCTCTGTCCTCTCTCCAGTTTAGAGTTTATAGGATATCCTGCTCTGTCCTCTCTCCAGTTTAGAGTTTATAGGATATCCTAATCTGTCCTCTCTCCAGTTTAGAGTTTATAGGATATCCTGCTCTGTCCTCTCTCCAGTTTAGAGTTTATAGGATATCCTGATCTGTCATCTAAATATACGTAATGGCTGGACAAGAACAAATATACTTTTATATAGGTATGCTTTCTACACACCATGAGGATAAACCATTAACCATGAGGTGTAGCTAACTGTTTTCTTTACTGACAACTGGGGTTAGAGACAGACAGACACAGACATCAAATACTCATGATCTTTGACCTTCCACCATTTCAGGCTTTTTTCACAGAAATTGCATGGTAACACTGCAGATGATAGGCATTAAAATACATTCATAAAGCCCTTGACCATTTTAAATAATAGTATTTACATTTTCGTCATTTAACATACGCTCTTATCCAAAGATACTCAAGGGCACATCTACAGTTTTTTTACCTAGTCAGCTCAGGGTTTCGAACCAGCAACCTTTCGGTTACTGGTCCAACACCCTTAACCGCTAGGCTACCTGCCACCAGTGTATGATGGGCATCTTACAACCACTACAGCTGACATTATTGTGGTCATGTTAAGTATTTAGTTTTTTATTGGGATCCCCAAATAGACGTTGCCAAGGCAATCATTTTTTTAAATTCTTTTTTAATTTATTCAGGCTGCAAAGTAAGGATCCTACCAGGGATTATTGATGTATGATGTTGGTAGAATGTATACATTGGGATAGTAGTAAGGATCCTACCAGGGATTATTGATGTATGATGTTGGTAGAATGTATACATTGGGATAGTAGTAAGGATCCTACCAGGGATTATTTATGTATGATGTTGGTAGAATGTACAAATTGGGATAGTAGTAAGGATCCTACCAGGGATTATTTATGTATGATGTTGGTAGAATGTATACATTGGGATAGCAGTAAGGATCCTACCAGGGATTATTTATGTATGATGTTGGTAGAATGTATACATTGGGATAGCAGTAAGGATCCTATCAGGGATTATTTATGTATGATGTTGGTAGAATGTATACATTGGGATAGTAGTAAGGATCCTACCAGGGATTATTTATGTATGATGTTGGTAGAATGTATACATTGGGATAGTAGTAAGGATCCTACCAGGGATTATTTATGTATGATGTTGGTAGAATGTATACATTGGGATAGTAGTAAGAGGCCGGTGGGTAAATGACTAAGATTCAAGCCTCCCCGTCAGTTAGGGAGATTTGTTTCTTTATTGTGTGTTTAGTTGTACCTTTACCTTCCTGTAGTTGGTCATTTGGAAGGATTCTGAATGGAGGAATGGTCTAAGATCACTCCAACTCAGAAAACACTTTAGAAAAAGGCTCAGTGCCGTTATCCCTCGCATAAGGGAGGTATTGAAAGGGAGAGCCAATTTTGATCCCTACCTTTTGAGAAAAAAGTATTACTTGTTAAACAAAATCTCTTTCTCTGAGCAATTGTATCAGTATAAAATCATTTAATTTAATAATTTGGGACCCCACTGTATACTTCAAAGTTAGAGATATGTTGAAACTGGATCCCTCATAATGATTCTACATTTTATAGTATGCCATGGCCTTTACTGGCCAAAGGTTAAACTACTGTTATGTTAATGGGGTTGAGTCACTAGACTTTGAGGAAGGTGCTCTCTCAGCACAACAGAAAATATCTCAATGACTTGACATGTTCTGGTTGTGAATACAGGCTACAAGGTAAGACTCTTCCAAGGGATTATTGTAAAGTGTGTAGGGAAATTAAATATACAGTGGGGGAAAAAAGTATTTAGTCAGCCACCAATTGTGCAAGTTCTCCCACTTAAAAAGATGAGAGAGGCCTGTAATTTTCATCATAGGTACACATTAACTATGACAGACAAAATGAGAATTTTTTTTCCAGAAAATCACATTGTAGGATTTTTTATGAATATATTTGCAAATTATGGTGGAAAATAAGTATTTGGTCAATAACAAAAGTTTCTCAATACTTTCTTATATACCCTTTGTTGGCAATGACACAGGTCAAATGTTTTCTGTAAGTCTTCACAAGGTTTTCACACACTGTTGCTGGTATTTTGGCCCATTCCTCCATGCAAATCTCCTCTAGAGCAGTGATGTTTTGGGGCTGTCGCTGGGCAACACGGACTTTCAACTCCCTCCAAAGATTTTCTATGGGGTTGAGATCTGGAGACTGGCTAGGCCACTCCAGGACCTTGAAATGCTTCTTATGAAGCCACTCCTTCGTTGCCCGGGCGGTGTTTGGGATCATTGTCATGCTGAAAGACCCAGCCACGTTTCATCTTCAATGCCCTTGCTGATGGAAGGAAGTTTTCACTCAAAATCTCACGATACATGGCCCCATTCATTCTTTCCTTTACACGGATCAGTCGTCCTGGTCCCTTTGCAGAAAAACAGCCCCAAAGCATGATGTTTCCACCCCCATGCTTCACAGTAGGTATGGTGTCATTTGGATCCAACTCAGCATTCTTTGTCCTCCAAACACGACGAGTTGAGTTTTTACCAAAAAGTTCTATTTTGGTTTCATCTGACCATATGACATTCTCCCAATCCTCTTCTGGATCATCCAAATGCACTCTAGCAAACTTCAGACGGGCCAGGACATGTACTGGCTTAAGCAGGGGGACACATCTTGCACTGCAGGATTTGAGTCCCTGGCGGCGTAGTGTGTTACTGATGGTAGGCTTTGTTACTTTGGTCCCAGCTCTCTGCAGGTCATTCACTAGGTCCCCCCGTGTGGTTCTGGGATTTTTGCTCACCGTTCTTGTGATCATTTTGACCTCACGGGGTGAGATCTTGCGTGGAGCCCCAGATCGAGGGAGATTATCAGTGGTCTTGTATGTCTTCCATTTCCTAATAATTGCTCCCACAGTTGATTTCTTCAAACCAAGCTTCTTACCTATTGCAGATTCAGTCTTCCCAGCCTGGTGCAGGTCTACAATTTTGTTTCTGGTGTCCTTTGACAGCTCTTTGGTATTGGCCATAGTGGAGTTTGGAGTGTGACTGTTTGAGGTTGTGGACAGGTGTCTTTTATACTGATAACAAGTTCAAACAGGTGCCATGAATACAGGTAACGAGTGGAGGACAGAGGAGCCTCTTAAAGAAGAAGTTACAGGTCTGTGAGAGCCAGAAATCTTGCTTGTTTGTAGGTGACCAAATACTTATGTTCCACCATAATTTGCAAATAAATTCATAAAAATCCTACAATGTGATTTTCTGGAATTTTTTTCCTCATTTTTTCTGTCATAGTTGACGTGTACCTATGATGAAAATTACAGGCCTCTCTCATCGTTTTAAGTGGGAGAACTTGCACAATTGGTGGCTGACTAAATACTTTTTTCCCCCACTGTATGGTGTTATTATAGTATAGAGAATGACAGTAAAACACTCAGATCTAACAGTCCATTTCACCTGGGACAGGTACGTGACAGTTCAATCATACAAAATGGCGCTAACTGGGCGTAGGCAAGTCAGATTCAAAAACATATTGTTGTTCATATCTCGTATTATAGGATTCGTATATCGTGGTTATTTTACAATTTGTAAAAATGTTAATGTATCATAGTTCTAAATCATCTTTCAGAATATCATAACATTTGTTGTTTTCAAAATTACAATGACCTCCTACTTCCTGTGTAATTTGGTATGAAACCTGAAGTTACTTTTCTTAACATTGATATTACGAATTAAATTCAATAATATCATAATTATAGCAGACCTGTTGAACAAAGCAACACACTAGAAGGAGTGAAATTATTACAAGAGAAAGTGGGACATTATTATTATTATTATTATTGTTATTATTATTATTATTATTATTATTATTATTATTATTATTATTAGTTATTATTATTATTATTATTATTATTATTATTATTATTATTATTATTATTATTATTAATAGCTTCACTACATAGAGAAAAGGTGAAAATTATCAGTCATGACTAAATGTGATTGCATTAAATCTCCTGACCGTTTGGATGTATCTGTTAGTAAATGTTTTATTTCTAAGAGATCATGAGTAAAAGAGAACAATGGACATTCTAGAATTAGTTGTCACTGTGTTCACCACAACCAACATGCTGCATCTCTGTTTAGGGGTCAGTGGTCTAAAATGAGTCTCTCTGGGGAGAGAGAGGAGGGGGTCCCTGCCTCTAAAATGAGTCTCTCTGGGGAGAGAGAGGAGGGGGTCCCTGCCTCTAAAATGAGTCTCTCTGGGGAGAGAGAGGAGGGGGGCCCTGCCTCTAAAATGAGTCTCTCTGGGGAGAGAGAGGACACCAAAGCTAAGAGGTGAGATGACAATGTTGTTTAAGAATTTATAAGGAGTTTATTTCTAAAATGTTATATCCACAATTTGTTCATGTTTGTTCTTTTCCATCAGAAATGATTGCTTATGGGTAACTTCATGTGTCTGTCAGATATTGTTGTTCTGAGATTTAAAATTATATATTTTTGTGTATTAATTTTTGTTTAGCCAAACGCTATATAGCTGGAATGAAATTTACATTTACATTTTAGTCATTTAGCAGACGCTCTTATCCAGAGCGACTTACATATATATATTTTTTTTTATACTGGCCCCCTGTGGGAATCAAACCCACAACCCTGGCGTTGCAAACGCCATGCTCTATCAACTGAGCTACATCCCTGCCGGCCATTCCCTCCCCTACCCTGGACGACGCTGGGCCAATTGTGCGCCGCCCATGAGTCTCCCGGTCGCGGCCGGCTGCGACAGAGCCTGGATTCGAACCAGGATCTAGTGGCACAGTTTTGCACTGCGATGCAGTGCCTTAGACCACTGCGCCACTCAGGAGCTGTGGAAATGTTTGTATCCTTTATATTTGACTGTGATATGTGGTTGTCTCACCAGCACACAAACACACACACACACACATCTTTACCAGCACACACACACACACACACACACACACACAGACACACACACACACACACACACACACACACACACACACACACACACACACACAGACACATCTTTACCAGCATACACACACACATCTATAGAAGTTTTGCATGACACAATCATTTATCCTACTCTTAGTTATTGTCTAATATGATGTCATGCAGAACCTTATTGTTTTTACTTATTCTGATCGTTGTTACAAGCGGAATTTTGACAATATTACCGTCAAATCAACACACTCTTCACTCCTTTTTAAACCAAAAAGGGTTCTATCGCTTGCTTAATATATGGAACCACTAAAAGTTCTATATAGAAACCTTTTATAGGGTTCTTTGATCAGAACTCTAGAGGTTCTTCTTCCCTGAACCAAAATGGTTCCATATAGAACCCTGCATGGTGTCATTTATGAATTATGGCTACTACTATTAAATAGGAATATTTTTAGCTAAGAATATAATTTATAGGAAAATAGGAATGGTTGAAAAATCCCAATATTCATTAAAAATGATCCTTAGAAATAGCAGTGCTGGGGATTTGGAAAGCCATAGCCAGTCAATCAACAACAGAATAATACTCTTATGAAAAATATTGATCTTTAATTTAGTCTGTGGATACTCTGCGACTAGAAAGGTTAAAAATGCATGTAAGACATCACAGCACAGTTGAAAAAAATATGGCAGGTGGAAATCAAAAGAGGATGTTCTACGGAGATAGGTGGGCGGGGCTGAGAGTAGCAGAGGGGTGGGATTAAAAAAGATCATGATCGGTAATAGTCAATACTGTAAACACTATAGATGCCTGAGTATTATCTATCCAAAATGTAATGTGTATAAGAAATAATAATAATAATAATAATTATTATTATTATTATTATTATTATTATTATTATTATTATAATTACTTTATTAATTATTGATAAGTAACTATAGATGTCTGGGAAAAATAATGATTACTGTGTATAAAAGTAATGTATGGGGGGTAAAATTGATCTTCATTATATGCAAACACACACGTCAACTCCGGCTGACTTCTTTACAATACAATACATTACAATACAATACAATACAACTTAGTTACAAATTAGTTACAGCAAACAACAAAAATGTGTCGTCTGCTCCATTCTTAACGCCCCAAACAGCAGACCTCACACATACAGTTTGGATCAGCACAGGTTCAAGCTGCAGTGCAGTTCCCCTGGATGGAGAGCATGTTGTGGGGTTAAGGGCCTTGCTCAAGGGCCCAACGAAAGGTGAATGTTTTGAGTATGTGAACCCAGCAGCCCTCCAGGGGTCAGATCAATTCCGCCCATTTTTTCCAGCGCCTGGCCCGGGATTCAAACTGGACACTTTTCGGCCACTGGTCCAACGCCTGCCACAGCTCCAACTCATTTGCCGCGAAAACCTGAGTTAATATTCAGAAATAAGCATGAGTTAATCTGCCAAAATGAAGACAAAATGTTATGCAGACATTATCATGATAACATACATGCAGTTGTCATCAGCAGCAGCCACAAGAGAGACAGCCTCTGATAGTTCTGGGTTACTGCCAGACTGAGCCAAACATAGATAGTGTGTTAAAAGTCATTTAATGATTAACTAGGCTATTGAATCACCAACACTTATTATACATCATTATTATACAGAAATCATTGTCAAAAGCTGAAGAGAAACTGATCCATGTAGATCTATATTATTTATAGAAATATAGAAACATTATTTTAACTACTCCAAAGCAATTACATGTGGCACAGGAACCACTGACTCGCTGCATTATTCTATAGTATTATCAAGACACCTGCTGTTAACTCTTAACTGGTTAGGACAGCTCATGAGGTGTCCTAAATATCTGCCGACTAGGTGGGACTAGAGGCTTCATGCATAGCTTTAATTTATACCCATAAGAGTAGAACTCTTTATTCTCAGCACTTATACGACCAATGTTCTACTCTGAGATACTTTGGGCCCAGACCTCAAAATATTGTTATAAAAAACTTTGAATGTTTGTTTTACATATAAAAAATAAATATGAATATTACTAATGTAAGCCACTGTAAAGACTGGATTTAGTTTATTTTGTGGCTCTGCTCATGTCCGCGTTCTGGAACTGTCCGCGTCCATGTACGGTTTGGCGCCAAGCATATTGTCCAGTTACGCGCAGAGTGGACTGAGGTGATCTTGGGGAACAACGACGGAGTTCGTTACAGTGTTGAGACGCCGTAGTTTATTGTTCAATTAGCTTTTTTGCGTAATGGTCAGTGACAGTATGAGTGTAGCCAGATCCATTTCACTCGCTATCCTTGTTTCATCTTGTGGTTCACCGGATTCGTCATCATCCTCGAGGGACAGACAAACGACCTGCTAGCTAGCCAAGCTAGTCAGTACAGCTAGCTAAGCTAGCTATTCTACCAGCAGTATCCTAGTTATCCTAGCTACCACTACATCATCACCGGCTGCCTGCATTTCTTGTGGACCGATGGAGCTCCCTGGTTGTTTCTTCCACCTGTTAAATACCGTGGAGGGCTTCTCCCTCTCTCGTTGACGGATGCTGGCCTACGCTCCCTCTGTCCGGTTCTCCTCTCTTCACTAGATGGACGGTAACTTTAGTGTTTAACCCCTCTGTGTCCAAGGACTGAACTTTTGAATATTATTTTTGGGGCGCCTCAAGTGACATTTTTAACGTTTTTTTTCTGATAAAATTAGTTCATTGCATCCGCCATGGAGCCCAGTTTCATAATATTACCTTCTGTCCCTGGTTATGAAGTAATCGCGAAACAACAAGCCTTATGTTTGGGCATTTTTCACCCTACCAGCTGCTATTAGTTCTATTGAGCTCCGTGACACCGACTCGCCTTCAGAACGTTCTATTCCCAGCCCATTGTTCTGCGTCACAATGCCAGTTTCACTATTGTTATCAATGAGACCTGCCTGCGTTAACCCTGTAGGTTTACCTCAGGTAACTTATTATTAACAAGGTTACGGCTACTTGGTGAGCGTTAACCCTGTAGGTTTACCTCAGGTAACTTATTATTAACAAGGTTACGGCTACTTGGTGAGCGTTAACCCTGTAGGTTTACCTCAGGTAACTTATTATTAACAAGGTTACGGCTACTTGGTGAGCGTTCACCCTGTAGATTTACCTCAGGTAACTTATTATTAACAAGGTTACGGCTATTTATGGCTCACAGTACACCTTGTGGTAACCCATAGCGCTAGCGATGGCTGGCGAAAAGCCATGAAATGTTAAACAGTTTCTGGTCATGGGTAACCATGTTTTCAGAAAAAGGTGTACAACCTAAACAAAACGCATGTCCCTGTCCTCTTTTTCAAGAGGTGGCCGATTTAAACAGCCGGTATACATATTTAAATTAAGAAATAACACATTTTCTTTGATTTGTTGTTTCTAAATGGCCTCTGGGTAATTTGATATGCATCGAAATCTTTATTAGTAGGCATCAAATTTGAGCGAATGCTGCACAGGTTCACTGAGTTGCAAACCAAATGGATATAATGGGGTGATTGTTGTCTAATCGGGTGGTCTAGCTAATGGATTTGTAGATCGGATGCAGTTGCTACCTCAGATTATGAGCCTAGCAAGTGTCATGAATGAGTTATGTAGTAACCACAGACGGCCACAGGGAGGCGCAAGAGAGCTATAAACCCATACTGTTTTTTGCCATGAAAATCCTAAACCTAACAATCAATCAAATGTATTTATAAAGCCCTTTTTACACAAGCAGATGTCACAAAGTGCTATACAGAAACTCTTACCCTACGTATTACCTATTTCAGCCTTAAGGGTAGGGTAGCCTAGAACACTTTTAGAAACTATTTTAGTAATAATATTATTATGTTAGTAAATACAATTATAGTATTAAATAGCATTTTGATTATTTTGTTAATCAAAACCTGTTTACGCATTTTGCTTTTTTTGTTGTTATTAGTTATTTTATGATATTTATTATTGCAAGGCAGAACGCTTGATAAACAAGACACATACATTTTATTTTTTCAAATGTGGTTTGAACTGGGTGACCTAGTATTCTCTATGTGAAAGTCCAGAAAATGGCATCGGATAGGTGGGGCAGGTTTGAGACTGATCTAAGAAATTAACAAGAAAAATACACTTTATTCTCAGCTGCCTCACCAATGTCTGAACGTGAATTAATAACTTTTAATTGCTAAATATTTCCAATAGATGGCAGCATATGACCACGAAGCATCAGTTATAGGCTACAAGCAGCAATATGATTAACATAAAATAGCATGCAACCAAAGACTATATGTCCCATGATTTTCTAAGATGGTCACTCAATACTTTAGTTAGCTATATATCTCGTATTAGGCCTGTGATGCTTTTGGAAGAGCAATTAAATAGTGACTATAGCAGGTGTTGAACCCGGGTTAATTAATCACTAGTCAGATGCTTTAACCTCAACCCTAGTATTCATGTATTATAAAAAATTATCTTAATATCTGATATTGGGAGTAAATAACCTCGGAATAGATAAGACAAGAATGCATCTTCCAGCCCGCCAATAAATTACATCATGCAAATGTACCTCAACATTCCCCTCGCTTGTGCTAGAAGGCAGAGTACTCGCTGCCGCTGACGGCACAAGCTTCTTATCGGGGCTGAGTTGGCTACTTGTTCGAGAAGGCAGAGTGCTCGCTGCTGGTTGATGAATCTGACAATGAATGTACTAGGAAAATACATTTTTCTCGACCAGAGGTGACTCAATTAATGTTAATTGATTGGGTCTAATGGTCGTCTTGTGCTGAACTGCACATGTGCAGGCCGTCAAATCAAAGGCACTCCTTCGATATAAAGTTGTTTTTGACTAACATGAAAATGTGTCAGTTTGTTAAACTACTTAAGACAGAACATTTTCTAAATGAACAACTAAGGAAGTCATTTGTATCTCTCATTGACATCTCAAACCCCAAACCCTGGCCTGGTCTGCTTCATATGCATTCCCTGAATACATTTTTACATCAGCAGTTGTCACAAAGTGCTTATATAGAAACCCAGTCTAAAACCACAAACAGAAAATGCAAAAAAACATTTGTCTCTCTGAAATGAAGCCATTAAGTGATCGATATTAAACAACGTCATTGAACAACACCATGCCATGATTAGCTAGTGAGAAAACACAGCCATTTATTTGATAATTTCTTTAAACAATAGAAGCTAATTTACAAACATTTCTGAATATGGATTTATAGCGTTTTGGAATTAAACTCTTGTTATGTTTCCAAATCTGAGCTCAGAGTAGATGAGACATGTAATGTTTGTCTCTGTTGTGTTGAAGTCCAATCAAGCAGGAGAGACCAGCCTCCCCTGTACCCAGCTGTGTGTCCATGAAGAGTGACCGGTCTATGATTCAACCTATAGTGTTTAGAGAGGGAGACTTTTCTACTGAACAAAGGTAAGAAGAACTCATGGGTCATGGTCAGTGAGTTAAACAACACTGTCTCTAGTCATTTCTCCTCTCCCATTTTCCCATTTCTTTTTGTTGTTTTCATAATCCATAGGCTAAACCTTTTTTCCATTTTCATAGTCCTGAAACAATATTAAACAAACACTACATTCCCTCCCTGTGTGTGTGTGTGTGTGTGTGTGTGTGTGTGTGTGTGTGTCTGTCAGTGAGTGTGTGTGCACTCCCTGGATGAGATGTCATCTCTATCCTGATTGCCTAGTCACTTTTACCGCTACCTACATGTACATATTACCTCAACTACCTGGTACCCTGCACATTGACTCAGTACTGGTACTCTTTATATATAGTCTAGTTATTACCTCAACTACCCGGTACCCTACACATTGACTCAGTACTGGTACTCCTTATATATAGTCTAGTTATTACCTCAACTACCTGGTACCCCTGCACATTGACTCAGTACTGGTACTCCTTGTATATAGTCTAGTTATTACCTCAACTACCTGGTACCCTGCACATTGACTCAGTACTGGTACTCCTTGTATATAGTCTAGTTATTACCTCAACTACCTGGTACCCTGCACATTGACTCGGTACTCCTTATAGCCTCATTATTGTTATTTTATTATGTTACTATTTCCTTTTTTTATTTAGCTAATTTTTTTTACTTTTTAACTAAATTGTTGGGAAAGGGCTCGTAAGTAAGCATTTCACTGTAAAGTGTACCACTGTTGTATTCGGCGCATGTGACATACAATTTCATTTAATTTAATTTGAAGGTCATGCGTAAAAACATGTCATCAGGTCGAGCAGTCGTCTCACGCCGAACGGTCGTCTCACGCCGAACTGCGCATGTGCAGGCCGTCAAATCAAAGGCACTCCTTCCATATAAAGTTGTTTTTGACTAACATGAAAACGTGTCAGTTTGTCACTTTCACGAGGTTGAAGTAATAATGTGTTCAACTACTAAAGACAGAACATTTATAAAATGAACAAATCAATCAATCCAAATTAGATATGTCACATGCTCCTAATACAACATGTGTAGACCTTACTGTGAAATGCTTACTTACGTGACCTTAATCAACAATGCTGAGTTACATTTTTTTTTACTAACAAGTAAGGAAGTCATTTTTACTTCTTTGTTTTCTCAAACCCTAAACCCTGGCCTGGTCTGCTTCAAATGCGTACCACAATTATATATTTTTTTACATCAGCAGTTGTCACAAAGTGCTTATATAGAAACCCAGTCTAAAACCCCAAAGAGCAAGCAATGCAGATGTAGAAGCACGGTGGCTAGGAAAAACTCCCTAGAAAGGCAGGAACCTAGGAAGAAACCTAGAGAGGAACCAGGCTCTGAGGGGAGGCCAGTCCTCTTCTGGCTGTGCTGGGGGGAGATTATAACAGTACATGGCCATTAAGGCCAAATCGTTCTTCAAGATTTTCAAATGTTCATGACCAGCAGCGTCAAATAATAATCACTGTGGTTATAGAGTGTGCAACACGTTAGCACCTCAGGAGTAAATGTCAGTTGGCTGTTCATAGCCGAGCATTCAGAGGTCGAGACAGCAGGTGTTGTAGAGAGAGAGAAGGAGAGGGAGAGAGAGAGAGAGAGAGAGAGAGGGTCGAAACAGCAGGTTCGGGACAAGGTCGCATGTCCGTTGAACAGGTCAGAGTTCCAGATCCGCAGGCAGACCAGTAGAAACTGGATCAGCAGCATGACAAGGTTGCACGTCCGGTGGAGCATGTATCGATACTGATAGGATCGAAAGAAGGGGAGCGCAGCTCTCGGATCAGTTTTCTCCATTAAAATCTTTCCTTAACATTATAATTAGTTCACAATACTGATGACAGATCAGCTCCTAGAGAGATATTGTCAAGTCCTCCTCTTGTTCACCATCCAAAGGACACAGGGACAACTCACATTTCTGACTCAATCTTTTTTATTTTTAGTTTGCTTTCAGTTGATTGGTCTGTCCAGTAAATTAGCCAGTAAATTAGCCAGTAAATTAGGTTGTAAACCTTTAAAGACAGAACAAAAAGTTACCATTTTAATTAAACATTTTAATTAACTTAAATTAGTTTAAACATTTAAATAAACATTCTAAATAACTTAAATGAATTAACCATTTACCATTGGTGTCTTTGGACTGAACATTTGAGTGAACTTGTAGTCTTCTCTCTGAAGTTTGTTCTTCTGAATGACTGAGCACCTCCATGCCTTCACAGGTGCTCTAAATCAGTGAAAATGACTGATCAGGTGACAAGCAGCCGGTTTGCTGCTGCTGGTGCACTCTAGGAAGTGTAGTTCTTTGACTCACTCCTGAGATTCAGCTCAACAGATATTACCACCTACGGCTGCAAATATTGAGGCGGCTTATTCTAAATCACAGATTTGGCACATCATTGTTCACATGTTAGGCTACACATCATGAAATATATTGAGACAAATTACAGACCGTAGTCTACAAGTAGCAAAATACATTGAACATTGAATATATTTCAATATGATTGAAATAGGCCTATATCCTACTGTTTATATTTTAATGCAGTCATCTCGATTTTCATTTGAAACAAATTTGTATAAGTCCCTTGTTTGAATCAATTGCAAAGACATTGGCAACTTTGTATTTGTACTCAACTTTGTTCTGAATTTATTGGCAGTCACAAAGAGACGGATAAACCATGTGATTCTATGTTTAGCGGAGATCTTCTGTGTATAAAGTCATGCGGAAGGGCAAAAAAGCATCTATGATGTTCCTAGGAAGATTCTAACGATGAACTTAGCCTTAAGATGCTTTTGGGAAACCAGTCCTGGATAAGAACATCTGCTAAATGACTAAAATGTAAAATTCTTAGTCCAGAACTCCCAGAAGGCTTTGAGAGTCAGAAGCAGGATAAGGAAGTGGTGGATGCTGAAGATGAGAAGCAGGAGAGCAATGCCAGAGAGGGGGCTCTGAAGATCACACTGCACGTCCTGAGGAAAATGAACCAGAAGGAGCTTGCTGACACACTGGAGAAAAGTAAGAGCTATCTGCCTCATGTTGAATGCTGTTTTATAACAAACATTTAAAAGCTGTAGCTAAAGTACAGCTAAAGTAGCTTTGTAACTCAGTGATATTGTAGCAGCCTTAACACAACACCTTGTGACCTCATCAAGTAGCAGTGGGGATGTGTTGCGTTGATTAATTGAGAGAGAGAGAGAGAGAGAGAGAGAGAGAGAGAGAGAGAGAGAGAGAGAGAGAGAGAGAGAGAGAGAGAGAGAGAGAGAGAGAGAGAGAGAGAGAGAGAGAGAGAACCAATAATACTATAATCAGTCACACCAGTCTGTAATGCATTATGAAAACATTTACACATTTATACAGTCAGTTAAGAGAATAAAGTATTATAATTTAAAATGTTATAACAGTCCTAGAATACTGTAGGCATTAAAACAGACGTAATATTAATATCCTCTGTGTTATTTCTAGATTCAGATGATCTTGCTGTGATTTGCCAACGTGAACTCAAATCTAATCTAAAGAAGAAGTTTCAATGTGCATTTGAGGGGATCGCTAAACAAGGAAACCCAACACTTCTCAATAAGATCTACACAGAGCTCTACATCACAGAGGGTGGAACAGGAGAGGTCAATAATGAACATGAGCTGAGACAGATTGAGACAACAACCAGGAAACAAGCAAGACCAGAGACTGCAGTCAAATGTAACGACATCTTCAAACCCTTAACTGGACAAGACAAACTTATCAGAACTGTGCTGACAAAGGGAGTCGCTGGCATTGGAAAAACAGTCTCTGTGCAGAAGTTCATTCTGGACTGGGCTGAAGGAAAAGCAAATCAGGATGTCCAATTTGTATTTTCATTCCCTTTCCGGGAGCTGAATTTGATGAAAAAGGAAAAACACACTTTGATTGAACTTCTCAATCACTTCTCAATGGAAACCAAAGAATCAAGAATCTCCAACTACGACAAGTACAAAGTTCTGTTCATCTTTGATGGTCTGGATGAGTGCCGACTGCCCCTAGACTTCCACAAGAACAAGATCTGTTGTGACGTCACAGAGTCAACCTCAGTGGATGTTCTGCTGACAAATCTCATCAAGGGAAATCTGCTTCCCTCTGCTCTCCTCTGGATAACTACCAGACCTGCAGCAGCCAATAAGATCCCTTCAGTGTGTGTTGACCAGGTGACAGAGGTACGAGGGTTCAATGACCCACAGAAGGAGGAGTACTTCAGGAAGAGATTCAGTGATAAGGACCTGGCCAGCAGAATCATCTCACACATAAAGACATCAAGGAGCCTCCACATCATGTGCCACATTCCAGTCTTCTGTTGGATTTCTGCAACAGTCCTTGAACACATGTTGAGTACAGACAAGACAGAAGAGATGCCCAATACACTGACTGAGATGTACTCACACCTTGTGGAGTTTCATACCAAACAGAAGAATGAAAAGTATCTTGGGAAAGAAGAGACAGGTCCACACTGGAATAAAGAGAGCATTCTGTCACTGGGAAAACTGGCTTTTCAACAGCTTGTTGAGGGCAATCTTATTTTCTATAAAAAAAGACCTGAAAAAGGGCTGGCATTGATGTCAATGACGCATCAGTGTACTCAGGATTGTGCACACAGATCTTTAAAGAGGAATGTGGGCTGTACCAGGACAAGGTGTACTGCTTCGTGCATCTGAGCATTCAGGAGTTTCTGGCTGCTGTATATGTGTTCCTCTCATTCATCAACAACAATGACAATCTAATGGCCAAACCTCAATCAATGTTCAGCTACTTTTTTGCGCTGTTCAGAGACAAGCCTGAAGTTACTGTCTACAAGAGTGCTGTGGATAAAGCCTTACAAAGTGAGACGGGAAACCTGGACCTGTTCCT
This sequence comes from Coregonus clupeaformis, assembly GCF_020615455.1. Taxonomy (NCBI): domain Eukaryota; kingdom Metazoa; phylum Chordata; class Actinopteri; order Salmoniformes; family Salmonidae; genus Coregonus; species Coregonus clupeaformis. The sequence continues at coordinate 445,374 of NW_025533652.1, forward strand.
CCGCTTCCTTCTGGGCCTCTCACTGGAGTCCAATCAGAAGCACTTACGAGGTCTACTGACAAAGACAAGAAGCAGCTCACAGAGCCATGAAGAAATAGTCAATTACATCAAGGAGAAGATCAGGGAGAATCCCTCTCCAGAGAGGTGCATCAATCTGTTCCACTGTCTGAATGAACTGAATGACCATTCTCTAGTGGAGGAGATCCAAAGCTACCTGAGCTCAGGAAGTCTCTCAGAAGAATATCTCTCACCTGCACAGTGGTCAGCTCTGGTCTTTGTGTTGCTGACTTCTGAAAAGGAGCTGGATGTGTTTGACCTGAAGAAATACTCCAGATCAGAGGAAGGTCTTCTGAGGCTGCTGCCAGTGGTCAAAGCCTCCAGAGCTGCTCTGTGAGTACATAACATGACATTTAAGTACTAATCATCAGGAAGAAATATTCAGTTTAGAGAAAAATATATATTATAATATGTTTATAATATATAAAATGAAATTGAAAAACGTACTGAATCAGTGCATTGGTGTTCACATTTGTATAACAATATGACCATACAATTCTAGGAGACGGAAGATGAATCTATATGTTGTTTAAGAGAATAAACCAAATGCATCTGCCATTGTCCTTCTACACTACTGGTGTTAAATTAACAGTGTGTTTGTGAAATCATGATGATCTTTCTGTCAGGCTGTCAGGCTGTGGAGTCACAGAGAAAGGCTGTGCTTCTCTGGTCTCAGCTCTGAAGTCAAACCCCTCACACCTGAGAGAGCTGGATCTGAGTAACAATGACCTGAAGGATTCAGGAGTGAAGCTGCTCTCTGCTGGACTGGGGAATCCCCACTGTAAACTGGAGACTCTGAGGTCAGTATTCCTGTAGTTGGTCAACAAGTGATAACTGTTCACCAGATCCACATGTGTTTACCAGGCACACATAGTCCACACCATATGTGTTTGGACAGTGAAGCTTACAGTTTTGAATTTGGTGCTATGCTCCAGCATTTTGGATTTGAGATATAATGTTTCATATTAGGTGACAGTACAGAATGTCACCTTTTATTTGAGGGTATTTTCATACATATCTGTGTTACTGTTTAGAAATGAAAGCACTTTATGTGTCTAGTTCTCCCATTCGAAAAAGTCGTAATAATTTGGACATATTCACTTATATTGTATTAAAGTAGTCATAAGTTTAGTATTTGGTCCCATATTCCTTATCTGCAGTGATTCATGTGGTACTAGTAGTAGTAGTAGTAGTAGTAGTGTGGTCCTCTGTAGCTCAGCTGGTAGAGCACGGCGCTTGTAACGCCAAGGGTAGTGGGTTCGATCCCCGGGACCACCCATACGTAAAAATGTATGCACGCATGACTGTACGTCGCTTTGGATAAAAGCGTCTGCTAAATGGCATATTATATTATATTATTATTATTACATCAAGCTTGTGATTCTATAAACTTGTTGAATGCATTTGCAGTTTGTTTTGGTTCACACACACTGGACACACACACACTGGACACACACACACTGGAACACACACACACTTGACACACACTGGACACACACACACACACACATTTGACACACACACACACTGGACACTCACACAACCTGGACACACACACACACACACTGGACACAAACATACACACTGGACACACACACACACACAACGCTGGACACACAAACAACCTGGACACACACACACACACACTGTACACACACACATTGGACACAGGCACACACTGGACACACAAACACACACACTAGGATTAATTTAGTCAAAAGTTTAGTATTTGGTCCCATATTTTTTACCGTTTAGAAATTAAACCACTTTACTTGTCTAGTTCTCCCATTTGGAAAAGTCGTATTAATTTGGACATATTCACATATATTGTATTAAAGTAGTCATAAGTTTAGTATTTGGTCTCATATTCCTTACCTGCAGTGATTACATCAAGCTTGTGATTCTACAAACTTGTTGAATACATTTGCAGTTTGTCTTGGTTGTGTTTTGGATGATGTTTTCCCAATAGAAACTGAATGGTGAATAATGTCCTGTCATTTTGGAGTCACTTCACTTGTATTGTCAGTAAGAATAGAAGATGTTTCTGAACACTTCTACATTCATGTTGATGCTACCATGATTATGAATAATCATGAATGAATCGTGAATGATGATGAATGAGAAAGTTACAGAGGAACAAGGATCATACCCCATCTGTTATTGGTAATGGTGAGAGGTTAGCATGTTTTGTTGTAGCCTCTGTAACTTTCTCACTCATTATTATTCATGATTCATTCATGATTTTTATTAATCATGGCATCATCAGAATTAATTTAGTAGTGTTTAGAAACATGTTATCTACTCACTTAGACAGAAAATTACTCCAGTCATCATCCACCATTCAGTTACTATCGGGCAAAACATAACCCAAAACACAACCAAAACAAACTGCAAATGCAACCAACGAGTTTACAACCAAATACTCAACTTTTGACTACATTGATACACTATAAGTCAAATGGTCAGAATACGTTTGACTTCTTCAAATGGGGGGACTAGATACATAAAGTGCTTTTATTTTTCTGAACAGTGAAACAGATATGTATGAAAATACCCTCAAATAAAAGGTGACATTATATACTGTCACCTCATATGAAACATTTGATCTCAAATCCAAAATGCTGGAGTATAGAGCCACATTTAAAATGTTAGCTTCACTGTCAAACTAGATATGGTGTGGACTGTATACTCAATACAAACTAAATCTGATACCTCACTGTCTGTCTTTTGACTGATACTGCTTTTTAAACTGCTCTGGTCAGTCTACTCAAATATTTGTAATATGCATTTTTCTATCTACAAGCAATACTTTGATAATTTGTCATTTCCAATAATGAAACATTCATTTATGAATAGATATGGCAGGTTTCAGGACGCTGATATATCTGAATATGTTGAAAAAAATATACTGCCACTATTTTGACCACCAAAGAATAGCAGTGTGGTTTTAATATGATTTGACTCTTTGCAGGCTGTCAGGCTGTCTAGTCACAGAGGAAGGCTGTGCTTCTCTGGCCTCAGCTCTGAAGTCAAACCCCTCACACCTGAGAGAGCTTGACCTGAGCTACAATCACCCAGGAGACTCAGGAGTCAGACTGCTCTCTGCTGGACTGGAGGACCCACACTGCAGACTGGAGAAACTCAAGTATGTAGAGGGTTTATGTCAATGTTCATATCAGACATGTTGTAGTTATCAGGCTAGTTAAGACAAACATAATGTTTGTGTGTGTGTGTGTGTGTGTGTGTGTGTGTGTTTGTGTTGGTGTGTTTTGGTGTGTGTGTGTGTGTGTGTGTGTGTGTGTGTGTGTGTGTGTGTGTGTGGGGGTCCAGTGTGTGTGTGTGTGCAGTGTGTCCTGTGTGTGTGTGTGTGTGTGTGTGTGTGTGTGTGTGTCCAGTGTGTGTGTGTCCAGTGTGTGTGTGTCCAGTGTGTGTGTGTTCAGTGTGTGTGTGTCCAGTGTGTGTGTGTGTCCGGTGTGTGTGTGTGTGTCCGGTGTGTGTGTGTGTGTGTGGGTCCAGTGTGTGTGTGTGTGTGTGTGTGTGTGTGTGTGTGTGTCCAGTGTGTGTGTGTCCAGTGTGTGTGTTTCCAGTGTGTGTGTGTGTCTAGTGTGTGTGTGTGTCCAGTGTGTGTGTGTGTCCGGTGTGTGTGTGTGTGTCCGGTGTGTGTGTGTCTGTGTGTGTCCAGTGTGTGTGTGTGTGTGTCGTGTGTGTGTGTGTGTTTGTCCAGTGTGTGTGTGTGTGTGTGTATGTGTCCAGTGTGTGTGTGTGTGTGCACGTGTATCAGTACACACACTGGACACACATACACTCTGGACACACACACACACACTGGACACACACGCACACACACACTGTAAACACACACACTGGACACATACACACAAAGGACACACACACACACAAAGGATGCACACACACACACACACACTGGACAAACACACACACTGGACACACACACACTCACACTGGACACACACACACACACTAGACACACACACACACACACTAGACTACACACACACACACTGGACACAAACACACAATGGACACACACACACTGGACAAACACACACACACTGGACACACACACACACACACACAAACACACACTGGACACACACACGCACACACACACACTGGACACACACACACACACACACACACTGGACACACAAACACAAACACTGGACACACACATACACTGGACACACACACAAACACTAGACATAAACACACACTGGACACACACACACAATGGACACACATACACACACTGGACAAACACACACACAAACAAACACTGGACACACACACACACACACACACTGGACACACACACACATACTGGACACACACACACAATGGACACACATACACACACTGGACAAACACACACACACACACACAAACACTGGACACACACACACATACTGGACACACAAACACACACACTTGACATACACACACAAACTGGACACACACACTGGAAACACACACACACTTGACACACACACACAGGACACAAACAGTGGACACACACCCACACACACACACACACACACTTGGACAAATGTATATACTGACTGTTTGTGTGTGTGTGTGTGTGTGTGTGTGTGTGTGTGTGTGTGTGTGTGTGTGTGTTTCCAGTGTGTGTGTGTGTTTCCAGTGTGTGTGTGTGTGTGTGTGTGTGTATGTGTCCAGTGTGTGTGTGTGTGTGTGTCCAGTGTGTGTGTGTGTGTGTCCAGTGTGTGTGTGTTTGTGTGTGTGTGTGTGTGTGTGTGTGTGTGTGTGTGTGTGTGTGTGTGTGAGAGAGTTCAGGTGTATCCCTCAATGACTGTCTGTTCTTCTGCTTACCGCTACAGTGTGGAACATGGTGGAGAGAACACAATGAAACCTGGACTTAGAAAATGTGAGTGTTGACTGCTATGAAGAATATGACTAAGAATAAGTCTTAATTCAAGTGAAGTCAAAGTCAAAGACCACCATCATTACTTACTTGGTCATATTAAATATCAGCTGTAGTTCTACAGAAGCACAAATCAGGGATCCAAAGTTTACAAAGAGTTGCTTTGTCAATGTGTGTGTGTGTGTGACGTGTTCGTGTTACTTTAGAAATGTGTGTGTGTGTTCAGGGTGTGTGTGTGTGTGTGTTCAGGATGTGTGTTCAGAGTGTGTGTGTGTTCAGTATGTGTGTGTGTTTGTGTGTGTGTGTGTGTGTGTGTGTGTGTAATTAATGGGAATAAGTGTGTTTTATATTACCATACAGTATAACATATGATCATTCAACAAGTCTCAAGTTACCTTAACTTCTCCTTTTGATACCTAGAAACATCTACATTAAATGAATTAGTGAAAAGTGAGTTAACATTCTAATGTGAATGATGATGATTTCTAATATTGTGTCTGGTTTCATCCATCAGATGTCTGTGATCTCACACTGGACCTAAACACAGTAAACAGACGCCTCTCTCTGTCTGAGGAGAACAGAAAGGTGACATGGAGGGAAGAGAAGCAGCCGTATCCTGATCACCCAGAGAGATTTGAGGTCTGTAGACAGGTGCTGTGTAGAGAGGGTCTGACTGGGCGCTGTTACTGGGAGGTAGAGTGGAGTGGGGGAGGGGTTGATATAGGAGTGGCATATAAAGGAATCAGCAGGAGAGGAGGGGGTTGTAGGATTGGATACAATGACAAGTCCTGGAGTCTGTTCTGCTCTGACAACAGTTACTCTGCCTGGCACAATAATAAGTCCACTTCCATAGACGTCCACTCCTCCAGCTCCCACAGAGTAGGAGTGTATCTGGACTGGCCAGCCGGCACTCTGTCCTTCTACAGAGTCTCCTCTGACACACTGACCCACCTGAACACATTCCACTCCACATTCACTGAGCCCCTCTATCCAGTGTTTAGGGTTTGGTATGATGACTCCTCAGTGTCCCTGTAAATAATAACCATGGTAACACTGACACACACACACACACACAACCTGGACACACACTGGACACACACACACACATTCACACTGGACACACACACACACACTGCACAAACACACACACACACACACTGGACACACACACACACACACACACACACACACACACACACACACACACACACACACACTCACACTGGACACACACATTGCACACTGCACACACACACACACACACAATGGAGACACACACACTGGACACACACACACTGGACACAAACACTGGGTACACACACACACACACACACACACACACACACATTGGGCACACACACACACACTGGACACACACAGACACACACTGGACACACACACACACACACACACACACACACACACACACACACACACACACTGGACACACACACATGCTGGACACACAAACACTGGACACACACACACTGGGTACACACACACACACACACACACACTGGACACACACACACCAACACACACTGGACACACACACCGGACACACAAACACTGGACACACACACACACACACACTCACACACACACACAGGACACACACACAGGAGACACACACACTGGACACACACACACACTGGACACACACACACTGGACACACACACACTGGACACACACACACACACTGGACACACACACACTGGACACACACACACCGGACACACACACACACCGGACACACACACACACACACACACAGGACACACACACACACACTGGACACACACACACAGGACACACACACACACATACTGGACACACACACACACACACACTGGACACACACACATGCTGGACACACAAACACTGGACACACACACACTGGGTACACACACACACACACACTGGACACACACACACACACTGGACACACACACACACCAACACACACTGGACACACACACACACACGCACACATACACACACTGGACACACACACTGGACACATACACACACTGGACACACACAGGAGACACACACACACTGGACACACACACACACCACACACACACACACACAGGACACACACACACACACACTGGACACACACACTGGGTACACACACACACACACACACACACACACTGGACACACACACTGGACACACACGCATACATACACACACTGGATACACACACTGGACACACACACACACACACACACTGGACACACACACACACACTGGACACACACACAGGAGACAAACACACACACATATCGGACACACACACACTGGACACACACACACACTCTGGATACACACACACGCTGGACACACACACACACACACACACACTCACACATCTTCCTATAATAGTGAGGACCTTGACTCAGGACCTTCAAATGAGGACCATCATTTCTGATAGAATTGGGAACAAACAGACTCCTCATTCCAGCACTAAGTGTCCAACAAACACAGACATCACTTCAAAACCTGATAAACTCCAATGAACAAATAGACATGCAGGGCACCAGTCTAGTGAGGACCAGTGGTTGCTAGGCAGTTTCTGGATCCCAGGTTCCAGAACAGCTTCTATCCCAGTTCTATCTGCCTGTTAAATCAAGCAACCTAAACTGTTTCCATCAGACTTTTAGAACATGACATAACATTTTTTTCCTTTTATGATCTCACCACTTTGCATTTTTTATTGATGTTCTTATGATATATTTTACTGTTTGTGTGTACGTACCACAGGAGGTTGGTGGGACCTTAGTTGGGGAGGACAGGCTTGTAATGGCTGGAGCGGATTGAGTGGAATGGTATCAAATACATCAAATACATGGTTTCCATGGTTTCCATGTGTTTGATGCCATTTAATTGTCTCCGTTCCAGCCATTATTATGAGCCGTCCTCCCCTCAGCAGCCTCCACTGGTATGTACTGTCCTATATGAGCTCCAACAAGGAATTACAATGTATGGATTACTTTTAATACCTGCAAATGGCAAATAAACTACTTGAACTCCTTATGAGTGTCTGCAGCCGACTAGGCTGTTGCCGTCTGACAAGATGCCATCTGACATTACAGGAATATTCTGCAAATGTTGATGAATCCACCCAAAGCAAATTGCAGTCTTTCCACTAGACTCCCATGAAGTTATAGTGGGACGTCATGAGTTGACGTTAAGGTAACATACTCAGAACATACTGCACTTGTTTTATACTGTTTTAGATGTATCCTCTTTTTAAACATGTAAACTCTTACAATAACACCGTTAAAATACCAATGTGATAATTTGTTGCATATATTTTATGTTTAAAAACTAATTGTATAATTGTATATGGACATATGCTCCATAATTGTACAATTATACATGGATATATTGTACTTTTCATAATAAAAAGCAAGTTAATTGTCAAAACAATTTCGTTATCGATTTTACATTGTCCTCTCCCAGTCACAGGTTGACTTTTGTCATGAATCTTGCCCTGGAGGCAGAACTGCGCCATTTCCTCTAGATATGCCAGCTGCAAAGTCAAAATTGGCTATATCGTAAACATTTGTGGAAAATAATTGTGTTTTATGGTCTTAATTTAAGGTAAGGATTAGCAGTGAGGTTAAGGTTAGCATTAAAATCAGATGTTATTACTTTATGCCTGTGCCAGCTAGTGACCACTTTGCAGAACTGCCTCCAGGGCAAGATTCATGACAATAAATGCCAACCTGCCTCCCAGTCATCCCCTCCCTATCTCTACAAGGCTGCAGAACATGCAAGCTAGTGATGCGGGGGTTGTCTCATAACCCACAGTCCCCAGGCGGGTGGGTGGCAGGCAGGTTCAATACAGAGAAAACAATAGACTACATAAGAAAATCCATCAATGGATCATTATTGTGCAATTTACACTAAGTGGACAAAACATTAAGGACACCTGCTCTTTCCATGACAGACTGAGCAGGTGAATCCAGGTGAAAGCTATGATCCCTTATTGATGTCACTTGTAGATGAAGGGGACGGGACAGGTTAAAGAAGGATGTTTAAGCCTGGAGACAATTGAGACATGGATTGTGTGTGTGTGCCATTCAAGACAAAATATTTAAGTCCCTTTGAACGGGGTATGGTAGTAGATGCCAGGCACACCGGTTTCTGTCAAGAACTGCAACGCTGCTGGGTTTTTCACGCTCATGGTACACCACACAAAGGACATCCAGCCAACTTGATACAACTGTGGGAAGAATTTGCGTCAACATGGGCCAGCATCCCTGTGGAACGCTTTCAACACCTTGTAGAGTCCATGCCCCGACGAATTGAGGCTGTTCTGAGGGCAAAAGTGGGGAGGTAACTCAATATTAGGAAGATGTTTGATATAACGTCTTTTGATACAACATTTATTAATGTCTTTAAAGTCATCAGCTGTAGGTGAGAGAGAGGAGAAGGACACGCCATGTGTTGTGTCGGTCACGGATGGGGGCCAGAAGGTCGGGCGTGCCAAGATAGATTAGGGGCCACTGTTGCTAATCTTAGAAAGAGTACGTGATTGAATGGCCTGGCTAGGGTGCCACACAATACTATGTATGGGGATCCTATTGTAGGAGATGAGTGACACTCAATAATGGTTGGCAACTGTGGGATGGAAGTAGCTCGGAGAGCATTATATAAACTGAGAGGTTTTCTTTGGAAGTCATTCAGATGACACGAGGCTACGCCCGTACAGCTTGTCATTGACTCCAGTACTGTAACCATTAAATAACAATGAATCAACTCTCCATCTAAGTGGTCGACTACTCTCTTACATCCTGAAGTACGAGATACCAGAGAAACTCATCATAACAGATTGCCGTCTAAACGAACAGGATGCAGTTTACAGCCGAACTAACAGGGAAGCAGACTTTCATTTTTTTAATAGGTTAAATTCTGCTTATCTGTGGTAAAGCTGAGCTGTAACGAACGTTTAAAATTCATTCTTTTGTTGAGGGGAACAGATGAGTGGTATTCAAGTACGTAAACAGATGTAAGGAGAAGTAGCAAATAAGACAATAACATGGTGCTGTGATTCAACAACAAATGCTCAGAGCGATCATGTTGAATCATGGCACCAGTGACAAAATAGGCAAACTACATTTTAATAAAGATAAAGTTGGGGATTTCATTCGTATTTAATTACTAATATTGGATGAACTAATAAAAGTAATGGATAGCCAACTTAGTAGACCGATATCTGGAAAAACAGTCTCCATTAAGAGTAAACCAGAACTTCATTTTACCTCGAAGAGAGAGAAAGGAAACAACGAAATTATTACAGACAAATCCGCATTTAAAACAAGTATCTTTTAAAAGTAGTGAAAAATGTGCAAATGGATGTTAAGTAAATGAGGATTTTTCTATGTGGAATTATATCTTAGTGATTTATCAGCATGGACAGATAATGACTATCCTCAAGCTGGTAGTTTTAAAAGGGTTAAATTACAAGTAGAGCGAAAGTATATAATTGATAATACAGCCATAAGCTACCCGAAATGGGATTTAAATGACATGAAAGAGGTGTGTAAATCATGGGATTTAATGAGTGCACAATGGACTGTAAATGTCATTAGGAAGGAAGAAAAGTCAGTTAAGAAATTAGGTAATTTGTCAATGGAGCAACATAATCTACCTTATGAAAAGAGTCAGTCCACAAGGGGCTATAAAAGGATCTGACAGTATGAAAGGAATTTATCCACAGTTAGCGAACTCTATTCAGCCTCCAGCTTCTAGTACAGGGGAAGACGTAGAAGAGGATAGTGACAATATGATTGGTTATATCCACAGTTAGCGAACTCTATTCAGCCTCCAGCTTCTAGTACAGGGGAAGACGTAGAAGAGGATAGTGACAATATGATTGGTTATATCCACAGTTAGCGGACTCTATTCAGCCTCCAGCTTCTAGTACAGGGGAAGACGTAGAAGAGGATAGTGACAATATGATTGGTTATATCCACAGTTAGCGAACTCTATTCAGCCTCCAGCTTCTAGTACAGGGGAAGACGTAGAAGAGGATAGTGACAATATGATTGGTTATATCCACAGTTAGCGGACTCTATTCAGCCTCCAGCTTCTAGTACAGGGGAAGACGTAGAAGAGGATAGTGACAATATGATTGGTTATATCCACAGTTAGCGAACTCTATTCAGCCTCCAGCTTCTAGTACAGGGGAAGACGTAGAAGAGGATAGTGACAATATGATTGGTTATATCCACAGTTAGCGAACTCTATTCAGCCTCCAGCTTCTAGTACAGGGGAAGACGTAGAAGAGGATAGTGACAATATGATTGGTTATATCCACAGTTAGCGAACTCTATTCAGCCTCCAGCTTCTAGTACAGGGGAAGACGTAGAAGAGGATAGTGACAATATGATTGGTTATATCCACAGTTAGCGAACTCTATTCAGCCTCCAGCTTCTAGTACAGGGGAAGACGTAGAAGAGGATAGTGACAATATGATTGGTTATATCCACAGTTAGCGAACTCTATTCAGCCTCCAGCTTCTAGTACAGGGGAAGACGTAGAAGAGGATAGTGACAATATGATTGGTTATATCCACAGTTAGCGAACTCTATTCAGCCTCCAGCTTCTAGTACAGGGGAAGACGTAGAAGAGGATAGTGACAATATGATTGGTTATATCCACAGTTAGCGAACTCTATTCAGCCTCCAGCTTCTAGTACAGGGGAAGACGTAGAAGAGGATAGTGACAATATGATTGGTTATATCCACAGTTAGCGAACTCTATTCAGCCTCCAGCTTCTAGTACAGGGGAAGACGTAGAAGAGGATAGTGACAATATGATTGGTTATATCCACAGTTAGCGAACTCTATTCAGCCTCCAGCTTCTAGTACAGGGGAAGACGTAGAAGAGGATAGTGACAATATGATTGGTTATATCCACAGTTAGCGAACTCTATTCAGCCTCCAGCTTCTAGTACAGGGGAAGACGTAGAAGAGGATAGTGACAATATGATTGGTTATATCCACAGTTAGCGAACTCTATTCAGCCTCCAGCTTCTAGTACAGGGGAAGACGTAGAAGAGGATAGTGACAATATGATTGGTTATATCCACAGTTAGCGAACTCTATTCAGCCTCCAGCTTCTAGTACAGGGGAAGACGTAGAAGAGGATAGTGACATTATGATTGGTTATATCCACAGTTAGCGAACTCTATTCAGCCTCCAGCTTCTAGTACAGGGGAAGACGTAGAAGAGGATAGTGACAATATGATTGGTTATATCCACAGTTAGCGAACTCTATTCAGCCTCCAGCTTCTAGTACAGGGGAAGACGTAGAAGAGGATAGTGACATATATGATTGGTTATTTATACAATCTTATGGGGGTTAGGCAAAAAAAATACAAAAATCTGGTCAAAATATATGTTTCCTAAAGCTAAAACAGATAACTTTGAGACCAAACGGTGGTGTGAGGAATGCAGGTCCATTGTGGTTCCAAAGGTTTGGTAGAACTTTAGACACGGCAGAAAGAAGGTTTAGAGGTCATACAGGACGAATAAACATTGAAAAAATGAATATAAAATTATATTTACAATAATCAAACAAAACCAAAATGTTGATTTAAACAATAGATTAGCAAATAAAATTAAGGAATTTTTCATTGAAGCAGGGGAAGGATAATAATGGAGGAAGATGAAGGTCCAATGGTAATTCCAGAGGAGGAAGAAGGAGCTTTAACAGAGACAGGGATACTTGCAATTATTGTAAACACTGTGGACATTGGGTTGGAGACTGTAACGTTAGAATACAGGATGAGGAGAGACGAAGATATGGAGATAGAGAGAGGGGAAATTGGACTCCTGCCCAACCGCACCATAATTCCCAGAATACACCTGGAGAGGAGAAGCCGGGTAATCTATTATGGGGACAATGACATACAACACCGATAAGCAGGGAGGAGGTTAAATGCATGATCAATGCACCACAACACCGATAAGCAGGGAGGAGGTTAAATACATGATCAATGCACCACAACACCGATAAGCAGGGAGGAGGTTAAACACATGATCAATGCACCACAACACCGATAAGCAGGGAGGAGGTTAAACACATGATCAATGCCCCCACAACACCGATAAGCAGGGAGGAGGTTAAACACATGATCAATGCACCACAACACCGATAAGCAGGGAGGAGGTTAAACACATGATCAATGCCCCCACAACACCGATAAGCAGGGAGGAGGTTAAACACATGATCAATGCACCACCACACCGATAAGCAGGGAGGAGGTTAAACACATGATCATTTCGGTTAGCCCATTAGAAATACCACAGTTAAGTTTATGTGTATCTGGTAAAATAATTCCATTTCTAATAGATACAGGGGCAACTATGTCATGTTTAAGGCAACACGATTGAAGGTGTCCTTTAAGTAATCAGAAAGTCCAGTCTATTGGAATTAGTGGAACTATGCAAATTGATCCTATATCTCTCCCATTACAAATTGATCCTATATCTCTCCCATTACAAATTGATCCTATATCTCTCCCATTACAAATTGATCCTATATCTCTCCCATTACAAATTGATCCTATATCTCTCCCATTACAAATTGATCCTATATCTCTCCCATTACAAATTGATTTGGAAGATATTATTTTTCAACATTCATGTATAGGAAGTGCTGCAACTCCTATGGCATTAATGGGAAGAGACCTTTTAAGTTAACTCAATGCCACCATTTTTTGTTCACCAGATGGCATCGAGGTACATGGAACAACATCGGCTATTTTATGAACAAAGAGCAGGAAGTCATTTTAATCTGAAAGGGTGCATAATAAATAAATGAATGTGTTTATGATCATTTGATATCAGTTTGGATAATACGCTTTGATATAACATTATATTGTGGTTCCGTACATCAATGCCAATCATATAATTTCAAGGAGTGGTATGGAGAGCGTGAGGTTATTTTAGAGTGTAGTGGAAAATTATATGTTTTAATGAGAGGCTTGACTTTGACGGAGTTTCCTGAAGGTTAGAGAATTGGTGAGGATCCAATGACAGGAAGGTCAGTGTCCTGGAAACTACAGTCTGGTTGTTTGGGTTCCGCTGGGAGTTTGTTTGAAGAAGTTGATTTGTGTCGAATTAAGAATCGTTACAAAAAAACAGGAAAGGATTGTTTGATGTGAGTACCTAGGAGTTTCTAACGTTCTATATGGAGTATGTGACGATGTGAAAATAGGATGAATTTTATGTGTGTGTAATCGATTACTAGAGAGGTGATAAAGTGATCATTTGAATAATATGTATTGATTAACTTGCTCACCCTAACGTAGACGTATGTCAGGGGTGGGAAATAATAAATAAAGGTTTTCTGAGTTTGAGCCGTTGATGGATCATTTGATAGAGATAAGGTTTAAGAAATGAACTACCCATAAGGAGTGGAATTTATAGACGTAACTTATAACATAACAAACCAGTGTAATTGGGCTATTTGTGGGATTTATTTGTCATTTCAATAGCATTGGGTAAATGGAATAGAGTAAAATCTGGGTTTCTGAGTGTAATTCAACTGTTGGTGTGTGTTACTTAGACAGATACTACAAAGTATTTGGTTTGGTGATGTAGAATGGAAGATTTAGCAACGTGATTGTTTCAAATTGAAAGACACAATTATTTAACAGGAATAGCGAGACAATTTCGAGGTATTCATTTTTTGCGTTGCCTAATGCTTTGCTAGATTAAACAATTGAAAATGGTGACATAATGTCAATCAATAAATTGGATATTAATACTATGGATACAAATTCAATATATGCTGATCAACTACAGCAAGTGTTTGGTTTGTTACTTGTAGCCTACTCAGAAAGGACAGTTACCCAGATCTGCTGACTTCCAATAATGGAGGATTGGTGGATTCATAAGAGCTGTGGCTATGATCTTAGTTGATAACAGGGGATACTAATAGGATAGTGACGAAGCACAGGGAAGAGAGGGTGGCTATGATCTTAGTTGATAACAGGGGATACTAATAGGATAGTGATGAAGCACAGGGAAGAGAGGGTGGCTATGATCTTAGTTGATAACAGGGGATACTAATAGGATAGTGATGAAGCACAGGGAAGAGAGGGTGGCTATGATCTTAGTTGATAACAGGGGATACTAATAGGATAGTGATGAAGCACAGGGAAGAGAGGGTGGCTATGATCTTAGTTGATAACAGGGGATACTAATAGGATAGTGACGAAGCACAGGGAAGAGAGGGTGGCTATGATCTTAGTTGATAACAGGGGATACTAATAGGATAGTGATGAAGCACAGGGAAGAGAGGGTGGCTATGATCTTAGTTGATAACAGGGGATACTAATAGGATAGTGATGAAGCACAGGGAAGAGAGGGTGTTTTCTTAATGGGAAGTGAAGCAAGGGGACAAAGAGAATAAAAATACTATTAAAAAACAGCAGGGATAAAAAAGCAGTGTTGGAAAGAAGCAGAGTATGAAAGATAACATTAACTGAGGAATATAGGAACTTTTAGCTGAGGTAACTACAGAAATATTACTGACCCAATATCCTAACAGATAAACTGAACCCAAACATGAAGCTACTACAGCCATCTAGGATTGTTAAAGTTGTAAAGTTAGTTTTTTAAACCCTACGATAGAGGTAAAGGCAGAACGCTGTTTGAGAATGGTTTTTATTTGTTGTCTGGAGAGTTTCTAGGTGTTGATCTGTGGGTGTTAGCAACTGGGGTTGGCTGAACGTAGAGAGAGCTGTAAGTGTCATAATGGGTTAAGTTTGGTGTACCCGGATCACTGGTTGCTGCTGAAAGGGAGGAGGTAAAAGGGTGGTGAGTGTTAACGGTGAGAAATGGCTAGCTAGTTAGTGGTGTTAACTAGTAATATAATATAATATAATATATAATATATAATATAATATGCCATTTAGCAGACGCTTTTATCCAAAGCGACTTACAGTCATGCGTGCATACATTTTTGTGTATGGGTGGTCCCGGGGTTCGAACCCACTACCTTGGCGTTACAAGCGCCGTGCTCTACCAGCTGAGCTACAGAGGACCACCCAGCTACAGGTGACGTTACTTGCTCTGAGACCTTGAAGTAGTTGTTTGCCTTGCTCTGCAAGGTCGTGCCTTTTGTTGAATGACGGGTAATGGTGCGTCGAGGGTGATTGTTGTTAATGTGTGCAGAGGGTCCCTGGTTCAAGACCATCTAGGAAGGAAGCAAAACTGTCACATTGATGCTGTTGACATAGATCACTGGGTGAATTGATAATATTATACAAAAGAGATTGTCGTACCAACCCATGGCGGCTAGGTTAACATGGTAGTTTAAGTGGCATCCCTGTGAATAGATGTTTTATTTGTTTTGACTATAACTTAACAATAATTTGTCACCTGCTAAAGTACCGTTAGATGGAAAGACAGAGGTAGAGGATAATAGAGATTGTAGAGGGTTTTATGTGTTAAAAGGAAAGTAGGTTAATTGGGAGATGAGAAATGTTGAATTGGATTGTTTGAAAAGGAAAGTAGGTTAATTGAGAGATGAGAAATGTCAAATTGGATTGTTTGAAAAGGAAAGTAGGTTAATTGAGAGATGAGAAATGTCAAATTGGATTGTTTGAAAAGGAAAGTAGGTTAATTGAGAGATGAGAAATGTCGAATTGGATTGTTTGAAAAGGAAAATAGGTTAATTGAGAGATGAGAACTGTCGAATTGGATTGTTTGAAAAAGAAAGTGGGTTAATTGAGAGATGAGAAATGTCGAATTGGATTGTTTGAAAAGGAAAATAGGTTAATTGAGAGATGAGAAATGTTGAATTGGATTGTTTGAGTTGACTAATATTAAAATAATGCTGTCTAGTTATGTGAATGCAAATATGTTATTAGGTAGTAGTGGTTTGTGGATAGAATTGACTGATGCCATGATTTAGTAAGCGGGTGAAAGAGAGTAGTGCTTGCTGTGCTATATCAGGATGTAAAGGATGCAGGGGGTAATGTGGAGCAGATATCTGAATAGTTGAATATGGAAGGTTCTTTGACAATTTTTTTATTATTATTATTAAATTCTATAGTCTGTTTAACCATCAGTGAGTTATGCAGACAGCTAATTCATTCTAAAAAACGATAATCTGTTTCTGGTACGTTGAACAATGGGAGGTAGTTTTTACTATTATGCTGATGGAGAAGTACACAGTGTTTGTACGTTCTGAATTTATTAATCAATAGGTTTATATTTCAATACATCACTGCAACAAGCTGAGCAGATTACATTACCGAAAAGGGGTTATAGATGTTCATCTTTTGAGAGATGTTATGTAACCTTCTTCTGGAGTAGTTATGAGGAATTAGATTGAAACAAACGATTATTGATGTGAGGTAGGACAGGGTATATCTGCATCATGTTTTGTGTGTAATTAATATTTTTGGATTGCTGATTATAATTGAATGTTAACGAAATATATACTTTCTCTTCCAGGAAAATGGGGATTTCCTTATCTCTCATTGGGATGTTTCAAAAGTATGTGGGCTAGGGGGGAACAGTTAGTAAAATTTGTCAGTCTTATAATTAGGTCATAAGAGGGAGCTACCAAATTAAATCAGGCCTGGCTAGTTTTGTTTGTTGTTTTCCAATAGGGTTTTTCAAATAACCACACACAACCCACCTATTATAATGGTTATATAGGGTTGTTATTTTGATTTTAGGGGGTTTTAACGGGTCAAAGATGATAAGTCTTAAAGGAACACACACATGGAACTTTCTGAAGTTTTTTGTTTTATATGTGAGTTTTGGGTAAACACGTGATTTCTTTTGAGAAGAAATGTAATGAGGACTTACTGTACACTGGGGATGCAAAACATTTATGAAATGTTTTGACTGTGGTTAATGATTAGTTTATACTATAGAATGGAACACGTCTTTGAATGACCTCTGAACTCTGTCTTGACTTTCTAGTGTGAATTGATCACCCACACTGGAAATCCTAGAGGCATAGGATGAGGAATATATGGTAATTTATTATACAGAGTTGAGGGTAATTTATAATACTGATAATTATGAAGAATTGTATAATTTGGCAATAGTCATATCTATGATTCAGACCATAATAAGGTCAGAGTGAGAGAGCTAGTCCTGAATGAGGAACACATGGCGCTAGTCAATGTTGATATTACTTGAATTACTTAATGGGATGCAGTTAAGTTAAGGTATTATCAAATGTTGTCATTTTAATTTCATTTATTATTTTGGTTTAACAGGCAATGTTGTTGTTTTGGTTTTTTGAACGCATTAATCACGATGTGAGTCATGTGTCCAAAGGGGGGAAATACTGCTCGCATAAGGCTTTTTGGTAAATATGCAAATTGTATTAAGAATATGAGCAGTAGTAATTAATGTGTTATGGGTTAGATTACATGTTTTAGGTGAAAGTGTATTTGTGGTATAAGGCAGGATGTAGGGGAGGCCTGTTTATGAAACTACTGACCTATAACAAGATGCAAAAAGTGCACTTCCTAATATCAAGGCTTCTCCTGACTGATAGGAAGACAGGGTATGGTAGCATATGGTGTCTCACCTAACAATGTGCCTAAGACTTCCCACGGGTGAAGGCTTCTCTGCCAAACCTAACAGGAGAATCTGGGCATTGTATGCACCCTGGAGACTGGCAGTAAAGGATTAAAGAAGTCAGAGATGGACAAAACCCAGGTGGGGAGGTCAGTACTAGGTGTTGCTGGTTACCTCTATGGAGGGGAAAGTACCAGAGAGAGATACCTGCATCTATCCCACTGTAGGAACCCAGGATGTAGGGGAGCAAAACAAGTCGACAATATTTATTTTACTACAACATTTGGTCTGGTCTTACCATCTTCCGTAGGCTTCACTGGTACCAGACAAGGTGGTTTCTGGTCTTACCATCTTTCTTAGGCTTAACTGGTACCAGACAAGATGGTTTCTGGTCTTACCATCTTCCTTAGGCTTCACTGGTACCAGACGAGGTGGTTTCTTGCAAGAGAGTTCTGAACAACCTTCGCTGGCTTCTGATCCTGGATCCAAGTCTTCTTGGGCCTCTTTCTGGTTTCTCTGTCTTGACTCTGTAGTGAGCTTTTTCTGTCCTTTCTGATGCTTGCCTGAAAAACTAAAAAGATATGGAACATACAGAAGATGAACAACAAATCTACATCTAATGTTCTTCTTAGTCAGTGGTCACCAAACGGTCGATCCCAATCAACTGGTTGATCTCCAAGGCATTCCAATTAGATTGCCAAACATTTATATAAAAACCCCAACGATAAAGCCTTTCGTTACTACTTTTTTAATTTGTTTGGCACTGTTGGCAATAGATGCCCTTGATTCAGCTGCGCTGCGTGTCGGGTAGGCAAAGTGATCCCATTTTTAACCATTTAATGTGTCTGAAAGTACAAACTCCGCCTACCCACCGGGTCTGGAGCTCAAATCAAGTCCACCTATAGGCCCACTACTGGCCAATCAGATCAATCAGATTACTGTGTCTGCAGCTCCTTGAGCGGACAGCAAAGTTGATACTATGAGATTTAAAAACTTCTAAAACCATGACTAGAGAAGAGTCTTTGCTGTATTCTTTGACACAGTGCAGTACATGTTGAAGTTTTTATTCAGCACTGTCAACACTTTTATTTTTAAAAAATGTCAGCCAAGATATGCACTTCTACCTCCACTCTACAACCAGCACTGCAGTTTCAATGAATGAGTAAAAATGAATGGATTAGTGAGAAAAGGTGGAAGAGAGGATGAGAGAGAGAAGAGATACGAGAGAGAGAGAAGAGAAGATGAGAGAGAGAAGAGAGGATGAGAGAGAGAAGAGAGGATGAGAGAGAGAAGAGAGAAGAGAGGATGAGAGAGAGGAGAGGATGAGAGAGAAGAGAGGATGAGAGAGAGAAGAGAGGATGAGAGAGAGAAGAGAGGATGAGAGAGAGAAGAGAGGATGAGAGAGAGAAGAGAGAAGAGAGGATGAGAGAGAGAAGAGAGGATGAGAGAGAAGAGAGGATGAGAGAGAGAAGAGAGGATGAGAGAGAGAAGAGAGGATGAGAGAGAGAAGAGAGGACGAGAGAGAGAAGAGAGGACGAGAGAGAGAAGAGAGGATGAGAGAGAGAAGAGAGGATGAGAGAGAGCCAAGCCAACATAATGTTTTACACACCCTTTTTGTGGACTGTTAATGTTTATATTTAAAATCAACACTGAGCATTTCATGTTATAATCTGTTATTTATCAAATCTGATAGTAAGAGGTTAACTGATTTAATAGTTCAATATTGAAACCATATACAATATGCACTAGAAATGGTTGTAATGAATACCTGAGACACTCCTATAGACCGATGGAATTATGAGGGGGGAAAATGATGTATTTCTGAAAGATATCAAGTAATTTAGGATTTGACGTCAATTCTTGTGTGGGAAACTGCAGTCTGGTTTAATAATTTGTATATGTATGCTCACATTTCTGAAGTAACAATTTAGAAGAAAATAAAAGGTTTGAAAGAAAATTGTATTTACCTTCAATGAATTACAGCTCTCTCTCCCTTCTTCTCCTCTCTCTGTCTCTCTCTCTCTCTCTCTCTCTCTCTCTCTCTCTCTCTCTCTCTCTCTCTCTCTCTCTCTCTCTCTCTCTCTCTCTCTCTCTCTCTCTCTCTCTCTCTACAAGAGCCACTGGTTCTTTGGGTTGTGTGTGTGTGTGTGTGTGTGTGTGAGCGTGTGTGGTGTTTCTTTAAAACAACTGTTTTGTAAACCTGTTTACCCTTTTAGAAAGAGTTCTCAGCTATCCATATTGTAATGGTCAACAGCTTGCTCATCTAGGGAGTCCCTTACACACAAGGGAACTATATGTACACATGAGGTCCCCCAAGTGTCTTTGAAACTACTTTTTTTAAACCTGTTTAACCTTTTAAAAATAGCTCTCAGTCCGGGAATGTCCGGGAGGCGTCCGAGGATGGAATGTCCAGTGGATGTCTCGGTCAATTAAATACAAAAAAAGGTAATTGTATTCTTAAAGATGTCCCGTTTTACTGCTGACCTAAACAGATCCATTTGACCCCATAAAAGAGCGTCCGTGGGATGTCTCAGTCAACCAAGAAAAAAGACCCAGAGGACCAGAAGGCCTGAAGACATACATCTTAAAGAGACTCCTTGAATCATTTATTCCTCATGGAGCATTTTGAAGGTGAGTTGAATTTTCAATATGATGAAGGCTTTTATATCTAACTATGCATATATATATATATATATATATATATATATATATATATATATATATATATATATATATATATATATATATATATATATATATATATTATTTATGTTGTATATTATAAATGAATGTTTTTAATAATGTATTGTATAAAATTATATAGTATATAATAAATGAGATGTTGTGTTATTGATTTTTTAAAACGAGAATGGACTCTACCTACATATGTATATATCCTACTGTTTATACCAAACAAATGTCAATTTTATGTGACATGTCTCAAGGTGTCTCAGAACCCATGAAAATACCAAACCAAGTCTCTACTCAAGAGTGGACCACTGGCTCCACCTAGTGGATATACAGTTACATCACAGTTATAGAAAAATACTAGTCAATTGATGTGTGTGTGTGTGTGTGTGTGTGTGTGTGTGTGTGTGTGTGTGTCTAGAATGTTAGTATAATATAATATATATATATATATATATATATATATCTACTTACATATGTATTTATCCTACTGTTTTTACCAAACAAATTTCTATTTTATTAGAAGTGTCTAATCAAGAGTGGATCACTGGCTCCACCTAGTGGATTTTCAGTTACATCATAGTTATAGAAAAATAATAGTCAATTGATTGTGTGTGTGAGTGTGTGTGTGTGTATCTAGAATGTTAGTATAATATATATATATATCTACCTACATATGTATTTATCCTACTGTTTTTACCAAACAAATTTCTATTTTATTAGAAGTGTCTAATCAAGAGTGGATCACTGGCTCCACCTAGTGGATGTTCAGTTACATCACAGTTGTAGAAATAAATTACCCAGCACGATAGTATACTATTCTATATCCCTCTCTCAATGGATAACAATTCACTCAATGGATAACAATGGTTTTTTAAATATTTAACAGTATTTCAATATTTGGTTTTTGCAGACATTTTAAGACTGGATGACATACAATTTTCAGGTAATTAATATTATTATTATTATTTTTTTTTTTTTTTTTAAGGGGGTAGATCAGCTTAATATTGCAGATAGATTGTAACTTCCATCAATGTAATTGTCTGCATCACTTCCAGTCCCCCATGTTTTTTATATATACACACACACATATTAAAATTTACGTCATTTAGCAGACACTCTTGTCCAGAGTGAGTGAGAGCATACATTATTTTATTTTTTCTCCATACTGGCCCCCGTGGGAATCGAACCCACAACCCTGGCGTTGCAAACGCCATGCCTCTACCAACTGAGCTACATCCCTGCCTCCCATTCCCTCCCTACCCTGGACGACGCTGGGCCAATTGTGAGCTGCCCCATGGGTCTCCCCGGTCGCGGCCGGCTACGACAGAGCCTGGATTTGAACCAGGATCTCTAGTAGACCACTGCGCCACTCGGGAGATAATACACATACACATACATATACACACATATATATATACATATATATACATATACATATATATACATAAATACACACATATATACACGCATACAGTGAGGGAAAAAGGTATTTGATCCCCTGCTGCTGTTTCTTCCATTTGCGAATAATCGCACCAACTGTTGTCACCTTCTCACCTAGCTGCTTGGCGATAGTCTTGTAGCCCATTCCAGCCTTGTGTAGGTCTACAATCTTGTCCCTGACATCATTGGAGAGCTCTTTGGTCTTGGCCATGGTGGAGAGTTTGGAATCTGATTGATTGATTGCTTCTGTGGACAGGTGTCTTTTATACAGGTAACAAACTGAGAATGTTTACTTCCTAATATAAAAGGCTTATCAGGACTGATAAGAAGACAGGATGAGGTAGCATGCTGTGTCTCAACTAACAATGTTATGCAGACTTTCTTTAGAAAAGGTGAAGGTTTGTCTGCCAGACCTACCAGGAGAATCTGGACATTTTCTGTGACTTGGAGACTATGTGGTGGTAAAGGATTAAGGAAGTCATTGATGTACAACACCCAAGTGGGAAGGTTAGTAATAGGGGTTGATGGCTACCTTGATGGAGGGCCAAGTAAGAGAGAGAGATTCCTAGATCTATATGGACCATTGTAGGACTTTTCTAACGCAGAGGAGGAAGGTGGCACCGCTTCGGCGGAGCATTGTTTTGTTTTGTCTGTGTGTTTTTGCAGCAGGGAATATTGGTACGATGACAGAAGGACACAACAACAGAGAGATGGTGATAAATGGAGAAGGACTCTGCATGATCATAGAACTAGTGAAGGAAGAAGGTTCATGCATCATCACACAGTCTACACCAACGGAGGTATGGATAGAGGGGAGATTGAACAGGTATCATGTCAACCGATGCTACAGATGGCTACGAGGAAACTGACGATCTGGAGATGATAGTAGGTATATACACTGCTAAAGTGATAGTATTGAGAGTGCATTGAGATAATGATCTGTATTTATTTTCAGGATGAGGAAAGTCATAATTAAATTCTGAATGTTTATAATGTATGTTAATATAGGTATACATTCTGAAAGTTGTAATGGGTGATTAAGTTGAGAGTTCATTTTCAGTGATAAGGATAAAGTGAATAAGAATTGGCATTTTAAATTTGGTTGAGTTCAGTAATTTGGTTGGTTATAATTTATAAGATTAATGAGTGATTTAAGTGAATTATTAGTCTGTATAAGCATAGAAATGTTTTATATCGATATTATGGGTTTAAACAGTGATACATTAAGGTAATGTCTTAGGATACATTTATATGATTTATTTTGAATAGACATTGATGACTCATACTGTTTGAAACATGGAAGTTAAGGTGAGGATTGTGAATGAAATCATGAATATGTTGATTAATTGGGTTAATGTATTAACATATTAGTCATTATATACATTTGAAGTATGGGGTGATATTGATATGGATGTTTAGGGTGGTAAATATCTATGTTGATAGGAAAGTAATTAATTGGTTATTATCATGGGGTTATGATATTTTCATATGATGTGATTTTGGTTGAATTATTAAAGCAGGAATAGTCTAGGGATGTGATGATGTAACAGGGAGCGATAATAGAGTGTTATAATGTGTATGTTATATCAGGTATATTAGGAGGACAAATTGGAGTCTAACATTGTATATTTTAACAATCATGGGTTGTTAAGCAATTGGGTCTGAGATGTTATTCATTAGAATGTGTAATTGATAATCACATAGAATTGGAGGCTATTATATTAAGATGAGGAGGATATGGTAATTTGAATGCTGTTGGAGTTTTTTAAAGGTTGTTTTAGTGGTAATTCCATAGGAACATGGATGGCAAGTATTCTATGTCCTCTAATGGCCATAGTAATCATTACAGCCATAGTTATGGGGGGTTGTTTCCAATTTTTCTGGGATTGGTTTTAAGATCTGTACGCCAGATTAATAACATGTCTGTGATTACAATTATAGATGTATCAGTTAATGGTAATACAAGGAGGGAGAGGACTAATTATAGATGTATCAGTTAATGGTAATCCAAGGAGGGAGAGGACTAATTATAGATGTATCAGTTAATGGTAATACAAGGAGGGAGAGGACTAATTATTATTCTATGTCATCTTGTTCCAGTTTAGACTCCATTGATAATGTTGATTGAGGAATGGGAATGTTAAGTTGAAAATGTATGCCATGGCATTTAAGGTTTACAGGATCGAAGATGAATATCTCAGTGGATCAGATAGAGCCCCTTGTGACCAGGGAGAAACTTGGGGTTCCTCTGACTGCGCGTGGATGAAGTAGACGGATGTTTTTGTTATTTTTATATTCATGTGTTCAGATTATAATATCCATGTAAGTACAAAGTGTCATGGATCTTTGTATTTGTAGTGATGATGTCAGGATGGTCACAATTTCGTTGATGTATGTTTTCTTGGTAGCATGAATAAGTAATGGGTATATTTGATTAGCATGTATCAGAAAAAGGGGTCATTTTAAAAGGGAGGATGTCTGTGGGATTTTTCCTTATATATAAAAATAAGGTTTTGACTACATAGATTATTAGCATGAATATATAGTAGTTAATTATGTGTTTATCTTTTACTCAGACTGAGTTATAGAGGTTTGAAAGGTTTGATATCACATAAGATAGATGACTGGGAATTTATACCTTTGTTGATTAAATATAGGGAGAATCAGGTTGGATTCAGGTATAGAATGTAGAAGGGGATCAATTCTCAGTTATCTAGCATAGTTTAGGATCTAGTCAGAGATATATGTGATACTGAGTAGAGAATATTGTATTTTATATAAAGTTATATGTGAATTGTTGATGTTATGTCATGTCACTTACCACAAAAAAAAAGAAAAAAAAAAGAAAAGAGTGGATTGATATGATGTTTTTATGGTATAGTGATGTCATGTCATAGTGTTGTGGGCACCAGGGAAGAGTTATTGGATAAGTGGTTAGGAGACAGAAAGTCTACATTCTATTATGTCAAAGGAGATTACTGATGTTTAGGATAGCATGATGGATGGACAGGATACTGACTTTGGGGTAAAGAGTGATGAACATCAATGACAGGGAAAGCCCATGGAGATTTGCCAGATGTATGTCAGGAAGATGGTAACAGAAGGGTATATAAGGTAGAGTGTTTCCGTTGTAAAGTAGTTCAACTGACGAAGGGCAAAGCCACGTCCGCTGGTTAGATGAACCCACGAGCTCGTGATTCAATAAATACTTGGTATGAAATCTCCACAGAATGTCTAAGTATAACCTTGCATCCTTGATTCTTTGAGCACCCTAGAAACTCATCATAACAGTTGGTACCGTTAAAAATCCCTTAGCCACCTCCTCTATATAACAAGTATATAACAGCTGGAATCACCCCTTTCTGTTTATGTAGTAATAAAGGGTATATGAGGTAGAGTCTTCTTTGTTCAAGATAGTTCGTAACATCAAGGGCAAAGCTCTGGTCATTGTTGTAACGAACCCGGTACCAATCATTAAACATTTGCATTAACTGTCTACAAAGTGTCTCAGTATATCCTTGCATCCTTGATTCTTTGATACCCGAGAAACTCATCATAACGGTCCCTTAATACAAGGTTTGGTTTACTGTCTCAATGTTAGGTCCCTTAATACAAGGGTTGGTTTACTGTCTCAATGTTAGGTCCATTAATACAAGGTTTGGTTTACTGTCTCAATGTTAGGTCCATTAATACAAGGGTTGGTTTACTGTCTCAATGTTAGGTCCATTAATACAAGGGTTGGTATACTGTCTCAATGTTAGGTCCATTAATACAAGGTTTGGTTTACTGTCTCAATGTTAGGTCCATTAATACAAGGGTTGGTTTACTGTCTCAATGTTAGGTCCCTTAATACAAGGTTTGGTTTACTGTCTCTAAAAAATAAGTGTATTTTGAACAGAAAAGGATTTAATCCCTATGATGAGGTCCAAAAATACACAAACCTCTTTGCAAAGGTATTTGGCCTTGGTAAAACAAGGTGAGAGAGAGACCAACCATTTATCGCTTTCTCTACCGGAACTATTAAAGGAGGAAGAGCACAGAGAGAGGCCTGCCCTGGTAATGCCTGGACCGGAGACCTTACAGGTTGAAGATCAAATACATGTTGAAGATAATGTTCTGCATGACATGTTAATACATGTTCCAGCACGTAACCGGAGAAATGTTAGATACATTATGAACAAAATAAAAGACTCACCAGTCGTGGGGTCTATGTCTTCCATAGAAGCTCCAGCAGTATCCTCCAGTCCTTTGTTTCCACCAGTCGTGGGGTCTATGTCTTCCATAGAAGCTCCAGCAGTATCCTCCAGTCCTTTGTTTCACCAGTCGTGGGGTCTATGTCTTCCATAGAAGCTCCAGCAGTATCCTTGCTAAACAGCCCAGCGCTGAACTGTGTCTTCAAAGTGTCTTCGGGAGTAGTTTAGTAAACATTCCAGGATAGCCCTGTAAGGATAGGTGGCACTGCTTTGACTGATAAGGCGTTCACCCAAAGTCACATCCACTTGGGAGAAGATGGTAGCCAAGGAGTAATTAATGAGGCTCACCTTGGCATCATTTGCAATATTGGTCCCATCTCTTTAGGCCACTCTGAGACGCAAATGTAATAAGGTGTTGTTGAGGTCCAGGTAGTTGTCACCATGGCCTGGGATGAACAACTCTATAGGTCCATTGTCTGTGTTGTTGAGGTCCTGGTAGTTGTCACCATGGCCTGGGATGAACAACTCTATAGGTCCATTGTCTGTGTTGTTGATGTCCAGGTAGTTGTCACCATGGCCTGGGGTGAACAACTCTATAGGTCCATTGTCTGTGTTGTTGAGGTCCAGGTAGTTGTCACCATGGCCTGGGATGGACAACTCTATAGGTCCATTGTCTGTGTTGTTGAGGTCCAGGTAGTTGTCACCATGGCCTGGGATGAACAACTCTATAGGTCCATTGTCTGTGTTGTTGAGGTCCAGGTAGTTGTCACCATGACCTGGGGTGAACAACTCTATAGGTCCATTGTCTGTAATGGCAGAGAGTGGGGCTATCTCCACATAAAAGGACCTATCTATTGGAAACTGGGTTAAGGGGTCCGTGAAAAGATGTAGCTCTGTCTTTAGAGCTTCAGAGGACATGCGGTGTAAAAGAGACATGTTGATTGTTCTTTTAGAAAACGCTTCTGAGTTTATATTTTAGCAGTTTTTGGTCGAGACCTCCTCACTTTACGTCGTCTTTGACTTACTGACTTTCTTCCAGCGGTTAACCTCCGCTTTTTAAGGGAGGACATACGTCTTCTACCCAGAGGTCTCTTTTTAAGGGAGGACATACGTCTTCTACCCAGAGGTCTCTTTTTAAGGGAGGACATACGTCTTATACCCAGAGGTCTCTTTTTAAGGGAGGACATACGTCTTATACCCAGAGGTCTCTTTTTTGGTCTTTGAGACAACAGCATGAGGCCTGATCCTTCTTGATGGTCAGGATCTGATGACCCATGTCTAGTCATAGCATTAGCCACCACTTCACTTACTATGTTTTTGGCTGCTGATTTTAAATGAGGTTTGGCTATGCTAATGCCTCTCTTCATAAAGGGTATAACCATCCTAAAGAGGTTACTGAAATATACCCCCTATCCCCGAACCATACATGGTCTGGGTTCCATAATAACCAGGGAAATCCATTACCCACTTGATCAACATAGGATGATACATAGTGGTTAGGATCGAGATGGTATTTGTCTACCATAACCATTTTATTTTTTGTATTGAAATATATATATATATTATTATTATTGTTTTTGTTTTTTATTAGATATGTAGAGAAGCTTTGACAGGTCTAAAGTGGAGTTTTACAATCACTTTTCCAGAAGTAAACTCTATATTTTGGTTCTGATCCGTTTTGATCTCAAGCTGAATGTTTTCGATATATTTATTTCTTACAGTTACGTAGTGTGGCTTGTCATAGTTAACACTGACTACATCCCCATCCTTGCCATCTATATGAACTGTTCTCAGGAGTGGTATATAACTGTCTCCTACCCTTTGATAGGATATGATGTCGGTATGCACAAACATGGTGTAAAACCCTGCATGTATATCCACAGGGTATGGGAATAATCTATCTGTCACAGCCACCCCTTTATTGGGCGTCGTCCCCAACATGGTGTAAAGCCCTGCATGTATATCCACAGGGTATGGGAATAATCTATCTGTCACAGCCACCCCTTTATTGGGCGCGTCCCCAACATGGTGTAAAGCCCTGCATGTATATCCACAGGGTATGGGAATAATCTATCTGTCACAGCCACCCCTTTATTGGGCGTCGCCCCCAACATGGTGTAAAGCCCTGCATGTATATCCACAGGGTATGGGAATAATCTATCTGTCACAGCCACCCCTTTATTGGGCGTCGTCCCCAACATGGTGTAAAGCCCTGCATGTATATCCACAGGGTATGGGAATAGGCCCTTTTCACGATGACGTCATCTAACTTCCGCCTTTCCGCGTAGCAGGTTAACTTCACTTCCGTCGCCCGTAACCTGAGACTTCTCAACGAAAATACAACTGTTGACCACTAACTAGCAAGCTAGCTACTTGAAGAAATTCCAAAAGGTACGTTTAAGTTAAATTAGTAAAGTTAAGAGTAATAATGTTTACGTATATGCAATGGTTTGTAACTTGCTAACGTTATTGTTAATTCATAATTGTTCACTGCCTTAGTTACTTAAAAGTGGGCTAACGTTAGCTAACAACAACTTAGTACCAGATACCGATAACGTTTAAAGGTAGCGTTACATTGCTGCCTGGCTGTAATGTAACAAGTTTACTTAGCTAGCTATCTAACCCTTTGTTAGGCAGTTAGTTTATTCATGAATGTATAGTAACTCACCTATTCAAATACTGTTGTGCATGATAGCTAGATAAATATTGATTCCTGGTCAAAGCTGAATGTTAATTTAGCTGTTTCTTTTCTCCCGGTGTCTGTATCGCAACAGTATCCCATCCAACACCGAAGCATGGCACAATCTTCGAGAAGATGCTATTGCAGTGTACCATTTTGTTCAAACAACAAACAGAAATTCCCGTATCTGAGTTTTCACGATTTCCCTGTTGATGGAGAAATACGTGCCCGTTGGGTGAGGGCGATCAGGAGAGATGAGGGACCAAGTTTTAAGATTCTTCGTGGGAGCACCTTTGTTTGCAGTCAGCACTTTCCCCCTGAGGATAGATACACATCGGCCAGTGGACGGATCCGTATTAAACAGGGATCAGTGCCGTCTAGATTCCACTGGAATGATTGGGGTAAGGATAGGTAGACAGCGTTAAACGTAATACTACTGTAATCCAATAATATATTACTTGTACAAAATGTTTAATAATTTAATCCTGATGCAATATAGCTGCTACATTTTGTCATTTTAGGGACTGAAAAGTGATTACCAAATGTATCATGACAAGCATATGGTTAATTTCACACATATAGGAGGCGGCTCACAAGCTCGGGAGTCAGTTTACCAGCGAGCAAGAAAGCGTCTTGGTGTTGCTGTCCTGGATGATTCTGATCATGAGATGCCTGACAGCACAGAGGGTGCTTTGCCTGCAGTGACAAACGATCACGACTATGCCTGCCGTCCTTCTCCTGGTTAGTATTACAAATAAGAGTAACCATGTATCTGTTTGGCAAAAAAGTAAAAGTATATGGCAGTTAAGTAAAATACTATTTTATACTACGATTTGGAGTAACTGGTCTCTCTGTGAAAAGACTTGGCGTTTTTAAACCTCATCCATCTTAGAAGCTTCTTCAGTTTTATTTATTGAAAATGGGATGGGATAGATGAGTAATAACTAACCTACCAACATGTATGCTTTTTTCTTCCCCTTAAGGTAAACTGGACAGTGCTACTCAAAGAATTCGAGAGTTGGAGCTGCAAGTGTTGTCCCTAGAAATTGAGATCCAGCACCTGACAGTTAAGAAGCAGCATCCACTCCTTTTTAATTTTTGTGTCACAGATGAGGACTATCGCTACACACACGATTCAGCTCAAAGGAGGTCTTCACTGTGTTTTGGGATTCTGTTTATCCCTCTGCTTCACCCGGCTTGTATACTGGTCTAAGGCACAGCAAACGGCACGTGACACCTAGCCCTCACCGAAAACTTCCACTTATTGATGAACTATTTATGTTTCTGTGTCGTGTTGCAGCTGGGCTTCAGGAGAAAACCTTGTCTACCATCTTTGAGGTCAGCCTGTCCACAGTTAGCCGCATCATTTTAACATGGACTAGCTACTTTTACCAGGTTCTTGGCTCACTGCCGGTGTGGATGACAAGAGAGCAGGTGCAGGCCACAATGCCTGATAAGTTCAAGCTCTACTGCCCTCAGGTGAGAGTTATAGTAGACTGCACCGAGATCCGCTGTGAAACACCATCCTCCCTCTCACTACAGTCAGAAACCTTTTCGAGCTACAAAAATCACACCACCTTTAAAGGGCTGATTGGTGTAGCTCCATGTGGTGTTATCACATTTGTATCAAAGCTCTACACAGGCTCCATCTCCGACATGGAAATAACACGGAAATGTCAGATCTTGCATTTACTTCAGCCCGGAGATGAATTAATGGCGGACAAGGGTTTCCTGATCGAGAGGATGTTGTCAGAAGTGGGGGCAACACTCGTCATCCCCTCCACTGAAAAAAATCTCCTCAGCTCAGCAGGGAGGACACTCTTAAGACCCAGGCCATCGCCCAGCTGAGGATTTTAGTCGAGAGGGCCATACGGAGGGTGAAGGAGTACCATATCTGGGATGGGCTTGTTCCTCTTTCCACAGTGGGTTCAGTGAATCAGCTGTGGGCCATCTGCTGCCTCATGTCGAACTATCAGGGACCTCTTGACATTAAAGGAGACAAACCAGTCTGATGTTTTTGTCAACTGGAAGTTGTATATTTCCTGAGTAAGCTAGATGGGCTGTAAATAGAAGTACTTTTATATTACTGTATTGTATGTACAAAAAAATGTAAATATGAATTAACTTTGTTGGTAATTTAATTGATCTAATGTTATACTGTATGTTTTTGTTAAGGGTAATAACTTTTTTCATAGCTATTAATGAACCTAATGTGATATATTGTAAAAATATCCAACTATTAACCATGTTATGTGCTTATGTGTCATGGCACTGATGGAACTATTAAATATATGTTTGCAAGCAACTGCTTCCAATCCTTTTGATTTTGGTAAGAGCATTTACAACATCGCAATCCTTTTCAAAATTTGTATTTCAATACATAGATATACAGTATATAACACAATTAAGTTCATTTGCAGTTAAAGAAAAACATGTCGACATTTACATCACAATCCTTTTCAAAATGTGTGTTTCAGTACATAGGAGATATACAGTATATGACAAGTTAATTTGCAGTTAAAGAAAGAAATGTCAACTACACTTGAGACTGTTTCAATACAGTGATTGGGAGAAAGGGCGCAGCATTAGCCATTAATACATTACTGACTCTTATCTTACGGTCGATACAAACAGCAGTAATATTAAAAAGAGGCTGCAAAACAGAAACTCGTCAGCTCATAACCTTCGCTAGCATAGGGCTAATTTAAGCTAAATAAAGATAAACACGTACCTTCATAATCAAACAGGTAACCTTCAACGAAGAACTTGTAGCCTTTATCAAGCTCCGATCTTGAAGTAAGGGACCACTTGTCAGCAAGTCGTTCTCACGTCGTTAAGTCGTATTGGTGGCAGATGTGAAAGGGACTGGGTGAACTCCATAATGATGTGCTACTAGCTAAAGTTGCCCTAAGCGACACCGGATGTAAACATAACCTGCATCGCGGCAGAACGGAAGTTGTCTGACGTCACGTGAAAAGGGCCTATAATCTATCTGTCACAGCCACCCCTTTATTGGGCGTCGTCCCCAACATGGAGGATAAATGACCACTGGTCTGTATAGCTAGCTCATCACCCCCTGTGATTTACACACGTTGTTGAATAGGGTTGTAGGTCAACACTATTTTCATATGATTCAGGGCTAGGAGGCCGTTCATCTCAAAGACCATCCTCTCTACAGTTCTACAGAATCCTTTTTTTAAGCTTAACAGGTTTTTGGGGGGTTCAGATATCTTTTAAAAATAAAAATCACCGTCTTTTTCCTTGACATTAGACCAACTATGGGGGTATGTAATCTCGCTGAGACCTACTTCCCAGGCCTCTGATAACTCGATAGGTTTTGGAAAATTGGTTGTAAAATCCACTGTGCTCCATGATGCACTCCAGTGTACACTGGAATGGAAGTGTGTTTATCATGCATTGGGGTTTAAGTTTACGCCCCCCTGCCTCCACGACCTCTTCCTCTAATACCCAAATGTTGAACTTTTTGGGGCCAGTTTTTCCAACGGACCAATAACCATTTTTCCCCTTTTTCTCTCTTTTGATCCAGAATCTTCTCCACATGAACGACTTTGTCTTTACCCATCTTTACCTTCTGGAGTTCCTTCTCGTAAAAGGACCCTCTATATGCTCCCCATCATAATCTTTTAACTTGTAGACAGGAGGTATACAGGGTGAATATTCTGTAACTGTGAACAGCTCATCGCTGTAACCTTGCTCATATGTTTTGTCTAAAAACACCACTCAACTTGGAGATACATACCAAGTAACCAACTATGAATTTAAAATCAATGTCTTTCTTACGGTGAAGGGATCAACCCATACAGATTTTTAAAGACATTAAAATAGTTATCTAAAGACACCTCATAGGGCTTCATACGGACACTCTTGTGGTAGCTGTAGTTATACCCCTTCACTAAATCTTGAACTATAGCCACATATCTACGGGTGTTGTGAGCCGTAAAGCATTTCCCCATCCTCTCTCCTTCAAAGTCCCGTTAAAGCGTTCGAACACTGAAGCTTTCAAATCCGAGCCTGTAGCAAAATGCACGATATTGTGCTTCTTCACGAGTTTCTGAAAAATTCTTTACCACCGTCAGTCTGTACTTTCTTGGGTGCTCCTCCTTCCTCCAAGATAGAGTCAAGGCCCGAGTCTCCTCTGCCCCACTCTTATTTTTTAAGACCCTTACAAAAGCTATTTTAGAGTAAAACGTCTATAACCGTTAGCATGTATCGATCTCCATCATTTTTATCGGCTAGTGCCTGCATGTCACATAGATCAGCCTGAAACTGTGACAAGGGATGAATAGAAAAAAAACTATATTTCGATGAAAATTGTTTTTCGCACAGGTTTATGCAAAGTGTAAGCATCCTGCTCTGCTAGCCAATCGGTCACATGGTCATCATTTAACCTGCGGCCTGTTTCTTCAGCTGTAGCTGTCTGGAACCTCTCCTTCCCACCCAAAGACCCTGGGTTAGAGGGGGTATAATACATGACCCTGGGTTAGAGGGGGTATAATACATGACCCTGGGTTAGAGGGGGTATAATACATGACCCTGGGTTAGAGGGGGTATAATACATGACCCTGGGTTAGAGGGGGTATAATACATGACCCTGGGTTAGAGGGGGGTATAATACATGACCCTGGGTTAGAGGGGGTATAATACATGACCCTGGGTTAGAGGGGGTATAATACATGGCCCTGGGTTAGAGGGGGTATAATACATGACCCTGGGTTAGAGGGGGTATAATACATGACCCTGGGTTAGAGGGGGTATAATACATGACCCTGGGTTAGAGGGGGTATAATACATGACCCTGGGTTAGAGGGGTATAATACATGACCCTAGGTTAGAGGGGGTATAATACATGACCCTGGGTTAGAGGGGGTATAATACATGACCCTGGGTTAGAGGGTATAATACATGACCCTGGGTTAGAGGGGGTATAATACATGACCCTGGAGTTGGGGGGTATAATACATGACCCTGGGTTAGAGGGGTATAATACATGACCCTGGGTTAGAGGGGGTATAATACATGACCCTGGGTTAGAGGGGGTATAATACATGGCCCTGGGTTAGGGGGTATAATACATGACCCTGGGTTAGAGGGGGTATAATACATGACCCTGGGTTAGAGGGGGTGATAATACATGACCCTGGGTTAGAGGGGGTATAATACATGACCCTGGGTTAGAGGGGGTATAATACATGACCCTGGGTTAGAGGGGTATAATACATGACCCTGGGTTAGAGGGGGTATAATACATGACCCTGGGTTAGGGGGGTATAATACATGACCCTGGGTTAGAGGGGGTATAATACATGACCCTGGGTTAGAGGGGGTATAATACATGACCCTGGGTTAGAGGGTATAATACATGACCCTGGGTTAGAGGGGTATAATACATGTTTTAATCAGCTGCTCAGCCATCCTTCTGGCCTCTTTGATGACCATAACAATAATTCACCCATTTCAAATAACTTAGAACATTTCATTTGCATTTTTGCATTTTATTTCTGCGTACATTTTTATGTATTACGTATCCATTCAGTTTAGGTTGTAAATACATATCTAGGATGATCAATGGAAACAGGATGCACATGAGCTCAATTTCCAGTCTCAAAGCAAAAGGTCCGAATACATCTGTAAATAAGCCATTTCAGTTTTTATTTTTAATACATTTGCAAACACTTCTAAAAACCTGTTTTCGCTTCATCATTATGGGGTATTTTGTGTAGATGGATTTTTTTTTTTTGAATAAGGCTGTAACGTAACAAAATGTGGAAAAAGGGAAGGGGTCTGAATACTTTCCGAATGCACTGTATATGGGAAATGCCATTTGGAAGATATATTCTTGTTTTACTGAACCATCACAATAATAAATAGAATGTTAGACCACACATTTTGGACATGCTTGGACATTGTCCCAGGTCATTGAGAACGTTCCGCACATCACAGTTTCCTCCTGTGAATAGGCCAGTCTCCTCTTAAATATCTTAGTCTGGAATTAACATTGACATTACTGACATACACGTAATAACCACTCATTGTACTCATAAATAAGGTAGCCTGTGTAATCACCTTGAAATAACAGAATTATGAAATAGGCTGAATCAGATTGTGTTTACATATGTTTAAGACTCACACTTACCTCAGCCTGTTTCTTCCACTTCATGATCTGGGTATCATTGCCGACCCTCAACCTGTTAACATGTCCTCTAGTGGCATCAGAACATAGGCAGATGGCCATGGAGTTCAGAGTGAAGAACATCTTCTCACAGCATCCTCCCCTCCACAGCTCCATCTCCAGGCATGTTGGTACAAACGTCATTATATTTTGCCTGCTGGTGAACAAGGCCATTGACAGCACCATCCATGTCCCTCTGTCAAGGAGGTCCTGCTTCTTACGTTGAAAGTTGTCTCTGAAAAGAGGAGACATTAGAAGGTTTCTTCTCTTAGTTTTGTCTTTTGTCTCGGACAAGGCTTACATGTCAGAGGCGTACTTACTTTACTAATTTACTTGTAGAAACGGTACAACTATTTACAACATGAAAATTGTGAAATTATTGATATTGGACATCTAGTGTGAACATGATATTGGGTTAATCCTCACATTGTGGTGATTTCTCTACCTTTGATGAGGTCTACTTTGAGGTTTCTGGCCTGGGGAAGGGTTGCCTTCTAACAGGTGGTCATCAAAGGTGCCTTCTCCTCTGCCCCACGCCAGAGTCTCACTCCAGGAAAAGGTTTGAAAGACCTCTGTCTCCACCAGTTGGGACAAGGGACCATCTTTTCCTGCACTAACTCCTTTTCTCTGAAAGTACATAGAAATCACACAAACCTATGATCCTACATTGTAGATGTATGGTATGGCATATCAACTGAATTATAATCTCAAGTCTAAAAAACAATCACTCTTATCACATACTTCCACTACCTTCCCTCTTGATGATGTCCTCTTTGTACTTCTTCACGTGTGACCTCATAAACAAAGCATGGAGGTATTGATGGCAATCCAGGTAATATCTGGCCCTGGCAAGGGGACCAGACCCATAGACTGGAGGTGTCCTCTTCACCTCGGGGACAGGGGACTTTGTTGGTCTTCCAGACAATCTCACCTTCTTCACCTTAGCTGGTGTAACAGCCAATCTCACCTTCTTCACCTTAGCTGGTGTAACAGCCAATCTCACCTTCTTCACCTTAGCTGTGTGTGTGTGTGTGTGTGTGTGTGTGTGTGTGTGTGTGTGTGTGTGTCTATATAGTAAATGCTATATATATATTATATGGTTATATATTGATCATTATATATTATATTTATATAAATGACGGTAGTGTGTGTGTATATATATATATATATATATATATATATATATATAAATATAATGTGTAAAACTAGCAGTGTGAATGTTAAAACAATAAATGTTATAGAATAAGAGTTTACTGAAAATAATATAAGTAATTAAGTGAATAATTTAACAAATGTAGTGAATATGTCTGTTTGTAAATGAAACCTAGGCTATACAATTATTGTAATATGTAAATAAACATATATTTTTATGATTTATCTTTCCTGGTTGTTATTTCTCAGTATCTCTAAACAGAAAATGTGCCAATCAATAAAGTTTATTTTGGTTGAAGCACCATCTGTAGATTGTGTGATTTGATTGGACAACGAGCATTTAAAGAAAGACACGCAACTACAGAGGACAAACATTTTATGATTCATTATTTTTTGAAGTATTGACCTTGGGAGAATACCTTTTTAGTGTTTTTCAAAATTGTTATTACACGACAAGTTCAAGCCAATTTTGTCTGCATTTTCAAATGATATA
This sequence comes from Coregonus clupeaformis, assembly GCF_020615455.1. Taxonomy (NCBI): domain Eukaryota; kingdom Metazoa; phylum Chordata; class Actinopteri; order Salmoniformes; family Salmonidae; genus Coregonus; species Coregonus clupeaformis. Next base: position 482,752 of record NW_025533652.1, read on the forward strand.
TACTTATGTCTTATGCCTTAATTGTAGTAGCTTAACTGTGTTGTGAGATCTTAACTAGAACAATAAGAAACTATTACTGGATATAGTCAATGGTGTCACGAACAGAAGAGGACCCAAGAGCGCAAGTTCAAATTCAGAGTTCTTTATTCAAGGTTACAGGCGGGAAGAGGAGTCCCAGGGGTGTCAGGGGTCTTTCAGGGTCCTCCTGTGGGTACCTGTGCTCGGGGGTCACCAAATGTCCGGGGTGTCCAGTCCAAGTGCTTAGTGTGTGTGTTCCCCAGTGATGGAGCGGCGTATCGGGCTGAGGGTGGTGAAAGCGTCTGGGCACGCTCATCTGGTGGTCGGAGACCGGAGGGGCTGAAGATCGGAGAGTAGTCGAGGTCCAGAAGGCAGGTTGGGATAGACGGGGCAGTAGAACAAGGAGGCAGTCAAGAAAGGATCGGTATCACAAACAGGAGTCAGAGCCAGACAGGCAGGTTACTGGTCGGGTTTGAAGACGATCTGACAGGGCTTGGCTGAAAAACAGGGCTTGATATACTGGGAGAGGTAGTGGGGAAATGCAGTTCAGCTGGCAGAGTAATTAGAACAGAGTGAGGCAAGGTGAGGATGGTGAGTGGGAAATGCAGTGCAGCTGGCCAGGTAACAAGAGCAGAGCAGGGCAGGTGGAGCTAGTTAGGCTGAGTAGAGAGAGGGAGGTAAGCAGAGTGGAAGATAATTGAATGCAATTAATGTTGCTACCAGGGAGAGAGGAGTGCTCATGACAGGACCCCCCCTCCAAGGGACGGCCCCAGAAGTCCCAAGAACAACATCATGCCGGGAGGGTGGAGGGCAGGCGGCGGGTCAGAACTCCTCCGAGCGGTCCGAGTGAATCTCCTCATCCTCAGAAGGAGCTGGAGGGTCACGGTCGGGGAGACAGGACAGGCACTGAGACAGGAGCAGGGCGGGCCGGGACGGCTAGGAACCCCTCTTGGGACGGCCTCTACGGATTGCAGGCTGATCAGGATGTAGTCGGTGGAAGTCAGTGATAAGGGTCCGTCCACTATCCTCCTGGCCGGGATCCAGGTCCTCTCCTCTGGACCATATCCCTCCCAATCAACGAGGTACTGAGACCCCTACCCCTTCGCCAGAGCGGAGCAGCCGCCGGGACGGTGAAGACAGGACCGCCATCTACGAGGCGCGGAGGAGGTGGCGCGGAGCTGCAGGGACCAGGGGACTTTCATGGACCGGCTTGACCTTGGAGACGTGGAAGGTGGGGTGGACCCGCATGGAAGCGGGCAACTGAAAGTCGGACCGCCGTTGGACTGATGACTTTCTGCACAGGAAAAGGACCAATGAAGCGAGGGCCAGCTTTCGTGATACAACCCGCAGCGGCAGATCCGGGCAGACAGCCAGACCTTCTGACCAACCCGGTAAGTAGGTGCTGGGGTCCTCCGTCGGTTGGCACCGACGGCGTAGCTGGTTCCAGACTTCAGGAGCACAGTGCGAGCCTGGGCCCTAAGTGCTGGCGGCAGCGCGGGCATACGCAAGAGCAGACGGACAGGTGGCATCCGCCTCCTGGCTGGCAAACAGTGGAGGTTGATACCCGTAGACACACTGAAAGGGGAGAGCCCGGTGGAGGAACTGGTGAGTGAATTATGGGCATATTCCACCCAGAGCAGGTGTTGAGCCCAGGCCCGGGGATTTTGGGAAGCCACACACCTCAGTGCCTTCTCCAGCTCCTGGTTCATGCGTTCAGTCTGGCCGTTTGACTGCGGGTGGAATCCAGACGATAGGCTGGCGGTGGCCCCAAGGAGATGACAGAACTCCTTCCAAAGGTTGCTGAGAATTGCGGGCCCCGGTCTGACACTATATCCTGGGGTAGGCCATGGATACGAAACACATGTTCCAGGACCACCTGGGAGGTCTCTTTAGCAGAGGGTAGTTTGGGAAGGGGCACGAAGTGGTCATCTTACTAAAGCGGTCAACAATGGTAAGGATGACTGTGTGTCCGTCAGAGGGCGGAGGCCCGTAACAAAGTCCAGTGAAACGTGGGACCAGGGCCTCTTGGGTATGAGTAGGGGTTGCAGCAACCCAGCAGGAGGCTGGTTGGGAGTCTTGTTTCGGTTACAAGTGGGACAAGCTCGGATGAATTCTCGGACATCCCGTCTCATCCCCCGCCACCAGAACCGCTTGGCGGACCAGATGAAGGTGCGAGTGATGCCGGGATGACAGGCCAGACGGGATTCGTGCCCCCACTGAATCACAGGTGACCTGAGATTTGCTGGAACAAACAGACGGTTGGGGCGCTGGTGCTTGGACCTGGCTGGTCCCGAAGAGCCTCCATGACCTGCTTCTCGATCTCCCAGGTGAGGGCCGCTACGACCAAGTGGCTGGGAAGAATGGGAGCTGTCATGGCGGTGGTCTCGTCCTTCTGAAACATCCGGGAAAGAGCATCAGGTTTGATGTTGCGAGATCCCGGGCGGTAGGAGAGCGTGAAATTGAAGGCGTAAAGAACAGAGACCACCGCTGTTGACGGGAGTTCAGCCTCCTGGCTGTTTGGATATACTCCAGGTTCTTGTGGTCTGTCCACACTACAAATGGTTCCTTTGACCCCCTCTAACCTGCCGCCATTCTTCAAGGGCGAGCTTGACAGCCAACAGCTCGCGGTTCCCAATGTCGTAGTTGCATTCGGCAGGGGGTTAGCCGACGGGAGTAGAAGGCACAGGGTGCATCTTGCCATCCTCAGCTGCTCTTTGAGAAAGCACTGCACCCACTCCCACGTCCGAAAGCATCTACCTCCACCACAAACTGCCTTGCTGCATCTGGCATCTGGAGGATGGGAGCAGAAGTGAAACATGTCTTGAGGATATTGAAGGCCTTATCAGCAGCTGATGTCCATTGGTACGGTTGTTTAGTGCTGGTTAGCGCCGTGAGGGGTGCAGCCACTGTGCTATAGTTTCTGATGAATCTCCTATAAAAGTTGGCAGCCCAGGAACTGTTGCAACTTCTTCCGAGACTCAGGAACTAGCCAGGAAGTGACAGCCGACACCTTCGTGAGATCCATCTGAATGCTGCCCTCGGTCACCACATACCCCAGGAATGAAACGGTCTTGGCATGGAACTCGCACTTCTCTGCCTTCACGAAAAGAGAGTTCTCAGCAGGCGGCGCAGGACCAACCGGACGTGGTGCGTGTGTTCTGACAGAGTCTTTGAGAATATTAAAATATCGTCAAGGTACACAAATACGCAACGTATTTAGCATGTCCCTGAGGATATCATTCACTAGGGGCTTGAAAAACTGCTGGGGCATTGGTGAGGCCGAAGGGCATGGCGAGATATTCATAGTGGCCGGTTGGTGTGTTGAACGCTGTCTTCCATTCGTCTCCCTCCCTCATCCGCACCAGATGGTAGGCATTGCGAAGGTCCAGCTTAGTGAATACAGTGGCTCCCTGCAGCAGTTCGAGGCAGACGACAAGTAAGGGCAGTGGGTAGCGATTCTTAACCGTGATGTCGTTCAGACCCCGGTAATCTATGCATGGACGAAGAGAACCGTCCTTCTTGCCGACAAAGAAGAATCCCGCTCCTGCGGGGAAGACGACGGTCTAATTATCCCGGAGGCAAGAGAGTCATGTGTAGTCCTCCATGGCCTTTCTTTCCGGGGCTGACAGTGAATACAGACGACCCTTGGGAGGTGCTGAGCCAGGCAGGGAGATCAATCGCACCAGTCATAGGGTCTGTGTGGGGGGTAGAGATGTCGCCTTGGATTTGTTGAACACCTCCTTCAGGCTGTGGTAACAGGGCCGGAACATTGGATATGTCGGAGGTAGCGCTAGATCCTTCCCGGTGAACGGGCAGGGTGGCCCCCTTAAACAGGTCTGGTGACAACTCCTTCCCCCACTCACGGACTGTTCCTGTCTCCCAGTCGATGTGGGGGGTTGTGCTGACGGAGCCACGGGTATCCAAGAATGAGTGGTTGGCCAGGTGAGTGTAGGAGGTGAAACTGGATGGACTCCTGGTGGTTTCCTGACAGCAGGATTGTCACGGGGCGGAGATATGAGTGACAGTGCCAAGATGATGCCCATCCAGGGCTCGGGCAGGAATGGGTTGTGTCAGTTGATGATGGTTCACGCCCAGTTGCTGTGCAAGCTCAGGGTCCATGATGTTTGCTTCGGCTCCGGAATCCACAAGGGCGGCCAATGTATGAGTCTTGTCAGAAAGCTGAAGGCGGAGATGAAGCAGGGTCTTTCGGATGGAGGGAGACTGAAGGCTTGTTGAGCTCACCGGATCTCCCCTACACCTGGTGAGCTGCGGCTTTGCCGGACAAGTAGCGACACGGTGATTCTCGCCACCACAGTAGAGGCAAAGGTTGGAGCTTAGACGGCAGCCACGCTCCTCGGGAGTCAGAGAGGCACGGCCAATCTCCATGGGCTCAGGCTGATTGAGTTGGCTATGGGATTTGACAGGCAGGGGCTGGACAGAGGCAGTATCGACCCAGTACGGATGGCAGGTTGACTGAGACGGCCCTTCTCCCTCCTCCGGGTCTGTATACGGCGGTCAATGCGAACGGCAAGGTCAATCGGCATCGCGTTGAGGCGGGTCATGGGAAACAAGCTCGTCCTTGATATAGTCCGCCAGGCTATGGAGGAAGGCTTGCACCAGTGCCTCTGGGTTAAACGAGCTTTGACTGGCCAGGAGTACGAAAGTCAATGGAGAAGTCTGCCACTGTCCGATTGCCCTGACGGATGGTGAGCAGAGCTTGTGCGCTTCGGCTGTTGGCGAGCCTAGGTCAAAGACCTTTAACATCTCCTCCTCAAAGGCACTGAAGGAGGCACAGGCTGGGGTTTGCCGGTCGAATTCCGCCGTTCCCCACAACCGAGCTCGACCGGTGAGATGTGTGATGACATACCCCACCTTGGCTCCCTCTGTTGAGAAAGTCCTGGGCTGTAGTGCAAACTGGATTCGGCAGCTGCTCAAGAATGGTCTTACTTGCTTCTGGTTGCCATCAAAACGTTCCGGGTTCCCAATCCTTGGTTCAGGAGCGTGGGGATCTGGTGGCAGCACTGCCGGGCCTGCAGCATTGGGACCTCCAGCGGAGGGATGAAGGAGTATCGGTGGTACAGGAACAAAAGGACCAGGGGGGTGCAGGTGGAGTAGCCGGGCTTGAGAGTAGTTGCAGGGCTTGGGCTAGCTGTTGTTGCTGCAGTTGGAACTGTTGTTGCTGCTGGTTGAATAGCTGGAGAAAGGAGGCGTGTCGCCAGCCATCCGATTTATGTCTCCCTCAGAGCGTTCCAGTCGCTGTAGGGCAGTCCTCTCTGGCTCTTCCTCCATCGTGGTCAGGGAGTGCGCTGGGTCCATGATGGTCAGATCGTTCTGTCACGAACAGAAGAGGACCCAAGAGCGCAAGTTCAAATTCAGGAGTTCTTTATTCAAGGTTACAGGCGGGAAGAGGAGTCCCAGGGGTGTCAGGGGTCTTTCAGGGTCCTCCTGTGGGTACCTGTGCTCGGGGGGTCACCAAATGTCGGGGTGTCCAGTCCAAGATGCTTAGTGTGTGTGTTCCCCAGTGATGGAGCGGGCGTATCGGGCTGAGGGTGGTGAAACGTCTGGGCACGCTCATCTGGTGGTCGGAGACCGGAGGGGCTGAAGATCGGGAGAGTAGTCGAGGTCCAGAAGGCAGGTTGGGATAGACGGGCAGTAGAACAAGGAGGCAGTCAGAAAGGATCGGTATCACAAACAGGAGTCAGAGCGCAGACAGGCAGGTTACTGGTCCGGGTTTGAAGGACGATCTGACAGGGCTTGGCTGAAAAACAGGGCTTGATATACTGGGAGAGGTAGTGGGGAAATGCAGTTCAGCTGGCAGAGTAATTAGAACAGAGTGAGGCAAGGTGAGGATGGTGAGGGAAATGCAGTGCAGCTGGCCAGGTAACAAGAGCAGAGCAGGGCAGGTGGAGCTAGTTAGGCTGAGTAGAGAGAGGGAGGTGAGCAGAGTGGAAGATAATTGAATGCAATTAATGTTGCTACCAGGGAGAGAGAGTGCTCATGACAAATGGGATAGTTGTTGTCATGGTAGACTTTTAAAACTAATTATGTGGCTGGCCACCCCCTTTACAACTCAGAAGGCATGGTTTTGCAGATAAATGAGTAAAAGTGAACTACACTCTTAAAAGAAAAGCTTCCTGTAGGATCCTTTAGGATAATATAAGGTTAAAAAATTTACCTTACGATGAATTTCCAAGCCTATACTCTGCCATCAGCTCGTTGTTGAACCGTTGTAGACTTCGGGGGTTCTTTGAAGAAGCCATTTCAAAAGAGGGGTTCGGTTTGGAACCAGCAGCGCCCTCGTGAGTAAAGGCCGCTCAGCGCAGAATTCAAATTGAGACCGTTGGTCAAAAGACAACTGGAAGCGGGAAGCGCGCCGGATGGTTGGAGACGCGACCAGTAAGAGGTGACTTGCATCGGATTGGCGTGAAAGGTGAGTGAACCTTAGCTATTTGCTAGCTAAGATAATAATTCATCAAACTACTATCAAATAACTAAAAAACAATACATCATGTAATGTACTCTTGGTTTTTCATCAGCTAGCCAAGCTACATAGCCTGTAATGTTAGCTGGTAATTGTTGTATAAATGTTGGTACATTTTAGCTAACGTTAGCTACAGTAGCTAGCTAGTTAAAGTTACTGTAACGTTAGCTAACTTTAGCTAGCTAGACTCAATATTGAGAAATTGTAGTCATTTAAACCCATGATATACTTTCTCACCATCTCCTTCCATCCTCCTCCCGTTAGTACCTGGCTTATCCTGCCCCTGTCCAGTTAAGTGGTGGAGAGTTTGGGAGCTGTGAGCTCTGATAGAAAATGTATCAACCACCATGAACAGGTAAACACACACACACACACACACACACACACACACACAGATGACCCAATGTAGATTATGTTCGACTTGACAAAAAGAAGAATACATAAAGCAGATCAGATTAGTTAGATGCATTTGATATTGAATACTCATGTTGTTTATGTTGTGTTTGTGTCTAATTGATGTCTTTCAGGTTGGTGTATTGCGGCGGATTGTTCTGTCCTCTGTATTTCAGACCAAAGCAAGACAATGTTTAAAGCTCACCATGGATCTACTAACAGGTTAGCCTCTATAAAGTCTTTGGATGTATTTGAAGTGTGATTATAGTGTGTTCTGTGTAATTCCTTTAGTCTTTTCCATACTAACTGAATGGTGAATGAATATATTTGCAGTCAATCAATCAATCAATACAGTGTTTGAACAAAATTCAACTCCAGTTGAAGAACTGGGACAAGCTACAAATCTCATTGTGGGGTAGGCCACATGTTATGAAGATGGTTAAAGCTCCTAAACTGAATTACATCATCAGCATGTTTCCACTGTCCATACCTGCCTACACCTTTAACACCATAGACAAAATGATTCATTTGGACTATTAAAAGGGCCAGGATGAACCAAGCTAGATTACAGGTAAAGATTTAGGAAGGGGAGGATTAAAGCTCCCTAACATGTAATTATAGCAAGACGCCTTTATAACTGCCCAAATAGGCTCTCTTTATTGAGAACTCTAATAGGCCAATTTGGTTGACATGGAAGAAGAACTTAATGCCCCATTTAAGCATCATATTATCTGAGTCAACACTTAAATGTGGGACTGCAGAATCCCATAATGTCCCATAATAAGAAATATGGCGTCAGATAAATAAGAGACAGACATCTTCACCTTTCCTGACAAGCTCTGCTTCTTTATGGAACAACCATAAATACAAATTAGGAGGAAAGGTGGTTGTCTGGAAAGAGTGGGATAGGTTTTGTTTTTAGCCTCAACACTCAATACATTTCACTTTTGCGCTATGTGTCAACTTTTAATTGAGTGTGGCTGTGGAAGACTGGTCCCTTGATGATGTCTGCAAGTGGCTGAGTACCAATGATCTCCATGATTCCATCCCATCATTCCAAGGTTCACAATCTTTCTGAAGAATGCCAACTCTCTTCAATTGTCCACTTTGCAACGAGCATACTGTCTCTGTGTCCAGACAACTCACACATATTGGCCTCTATCACCAGCATGAACCACATTTCTAATTACCTGTGGACTTAATGGGTGTGGGAAAACAAATAGATGTTTCAGCGCCTATCGGTCACACATCTACCAAAACCACAGAGCTTTTAAGCCCCAACTTAGATGAGAATTGCCCTCATGATGTATTTGAGACGGGGACTGATCCCATTGAAGATGACATGAGTGATGTAGAGAGTCTGCCAGAGGCTGAATATGTTCAAGCCACAGAGATCAACACTGAGCAGCTAATTGAAGGTCTCAAAAAGAATATCTATTTTTTGATTTTGGAAATCAGGAAAGAACACTGCATCCCAGCTACGGTACAGAATAGCATTGTTGAGGACCTCAGAACCATTTTTGATGCATTTATGACACACTACAGTGATCCTCTCAGGTTTCATCTTACAAATAAGCAAATAAACGTGGTTGAACATGACGATCTCAGGGACTTGCTTAACAACTCTGCAGTATTTGAGGAATGCATTAGATGCATAAGCTCTGAGTGGATGCTGGAGCATTACTGTGTGAAAGAATTGGGCATGGTCCGGCCAATTGAAGTACCACTGAGTAACAAAGAAGGTTATAAAACAAGGTGATTTCAATCCAGCTACATGGTCCCCAGGCTATATTAATATAAAGAGACATGAGACAAAACATTGGACCTGTAGAATGGAATAAGTTATAAGACCTCTATGATTCATTTCATTTGTCAGTTCTTCCAGCGAATGTGAGATGTTTAGATGACATAACATTTGAGGACACATACTGTAATTTAGCTGGCCATCTTTTCCCCTCCCTTTCTGGCTGTCCTCCCCCTTCCCTTCTAAGTTCAAGTTGGTTTATTTGTCATATACATGGAGTTAACAGTGCAATGAAAACTGACTAGCAGGTTAACCTCTTGACAACAACAATAGAACAAGTCAGTAGCTAAGTTAATATAAAGAGTAATACAATAGTAATAAACCCTGCATTCATAACTATCCTTAACATACCTGGGGTGTTTCTGGGATAGAGGGTTGATATAAAAGTCAATATTATCAGCAATACAGGAAGATTCTGAGACACAATCACTTACTATTGTTCAGCCGTGAGGAACCGCCAACGTCTCAGGAGATATGTATTTTAGGCAGTAAGTAAAACTGCCTAGGCCTTCGGAGAATCTGCCCCAAAAAGATAGACCATCTGTTTATCTGTAATGTACTGATCCTCATATAGTTTACTCACTATCTCCTGGATTAATCTTTGTGTTTTCCGGTTGTGTTGAGTGGGACAATGGAACATAGTGTTTACCATTATCCTATTGTCTATTGGCTTCAAGAAGATATTCACTTTATCCATTACAACAATCTGAGCCCCCTTATCTGCTGGTTTAATCACTATATTCTGATGTTCAATGTTTCTAGAGCTTGATTTTTTGAAAAATGTGTAAGGTTAAGCTGATATACAGGTTTGGTTCTGAATTGTGAAAAGGAAGCCACATCCCTACGTATAACAGTCTGTATAGTTTCTGACACTGACTCCAACTGAGGTTCCCAATGTGAGGGGGTTGGAAATAGTATATGAGGAAAATCTGTTTCATATTGAAAATGATCTAATAACTTCAATCTTCTATGATAGAAGTGTAGATCCCTCCGGAGCTCCCTGCAGTCCACCTGTTTAGGAGTTGGTATGAAAGTCAGTCCTCTTTCTAGAACCTCACTCTCGGCTTGGTTGAGCCCAATGGGACATTGCTGGACAAGGCCTCAAATCGGTTGTGAAGTACTATGGACATATTCACGATCACTAAACTGGTGGTTAGACAGGGTAGATCCAAGAGCAGGCCTCTGCTGTCATCTAGAGGGCGTTTCTCTGTACTGCTTGACACATGGAGACTCAATGGAGGAGGCACAGTGCAAAGTGCTCAAAGTAAGGCCCAAACAATTGTTTGTCAGGCTGGGATCTATAAAGCAGTATGTTCTTCAATTAGATGCCAAATAATATTCATACAGGGACAATAGGTGGGGCAGGAGGAAGAATGGTGTTCCTGATTTTCAGAGGAATTCCCCTTTTTTCTTTATAGCTTCAGATTGAGATTGTTGTTATTCTCCAATATGTTTTTCTTCAGTGAGCCTCTCTGGATTCTCCAAGGGGAAAACTCCCTCTATTCTCCACTAGAGAGTTGTAGCTCCATGCTTTTGCTGGGAATTGTCCACTGTTGGTGTACATTTACTTGGTCCCCAAAATACCTAAATAAAAAGGTGTATTTGTCTAGTTTTAGCTGAGTCCCCAGTTAGCATCCATGTGGCTCATTTAAAAGTTTCTAAAAACAAAACGTATCCTTGACGTTTCACCACAATAGGCTTCTTCAGACAATGGTACAAAAAGTAGCCAAACAAAGCCAAAGGAGAGTGATGAGCATCAGCAGCATCATCAAACCAGCGAGGCCGCCGGCAAGCCCAACAGTGATGATGCTGCCGAGCTCCAGTTAGCTCCGTGTGCAGAGCCTACCCACCCTTCCACAAGCACCGCCAGTAATCACTTTATTATCAGGGTGAGGAGACGGCTGAGCTGAAACTGAAAGTACAGCATCCATTTTGAGATGACAGAGAAGAAAACACTATATGGAGAGAACTGAAAAATAAAGTAAGTATTTCTGAACAATAATCTGAACAATAATCTATTCTAAAGGACAGAGTAAGAGAATGAATACCTGGAATGAGATATAAGGTAGACTATTATACATGTTATTTAGATTGTCATTATGGAGACAACTATTTTACAACCCTTATTCCATAAAACATATTAACGTTGTAGAACTGATGCGCACCAAGAAATAAGGTGACAAATCACAGGAAAACTACTTTAGGCGCTCTAGAGCACGTTAGATACATTCTGTCGGAGGTGGTTTAAACTGCATTCTAATGTCGACTTTGCTTATGGAAAACCATATCATGCGAAGGTTTTTACACATGCTCAGTTCTTGGGTTTTGTTATCAGTCAAACGTCTGGTAACTTAATCAGATGAAATGAATCAGACAGCAGCAGGTCAGATGGTTGAAAATCACAGATTCATATCCTCATTTCAAAGTGCAATGTTTACAGAAGACAAAGACCATCTTGTGGTCTTCCTATTTGTCGTTAGTGGCGCTCTCCAGTCTCCGCTGCCGCGGTGCTGAACTCAGCACTGCACGCCTTGCATTTCTCCTGCGCTCGCTAGCAACAGCTGTCCGTGGTCCTGATATAAAACGTTGGTGCAATATTAGAAAACAGCTCATTCTTAGTCTCACAGTTTGATATATACAGTTGTTCATTTTACCTGGGCCTTTTCCAATATAGTTAGTCTACAACATTCTGTTTGGATCACTGTCTTTGTACTGGAACCATGCTTGTTCAATGGACAAAGGTACTGGATCATTTTGTTCCAAATGCCACGCTATTCCCTTGAAAGTGCACTACTTTTGACCAGAGTTCTTTGATGGAATCCAATATCTGTCCATTAGAAATTGAGTAACAATTACACAATAATAAAAAGGGCCTATATGTGTTTCATTAGAATCACTAATTATGTTTGGTAGGCTAATTGTTCATTGGAAATATAAACAGTATCTGACATTAGTGTGTGTCAGATGAATGTGGGCATTATGAGGGGGTGGTTGATACAATGTTGATATATTAGTTATGAGGGGGTGGTTGATACAATGTTGATATATTAGTTATGAGGGGTGGTTGATACAATGTTGATATATTAGTTATGAGGGGGTGGTTGATACAATGTTGATATATTAGTTATGAGGGTGGTTGATACAATGTTGATATATTAGTTATGAGGGTGGTTGATACAATGTTGATATATTAGTTATGAGGGGGTGGTTGATACAATGTTGATATATTAGTTATGAGGGGTGGTTGATACAATGTTGATATATTAGTTATGAGGGTGGTTGATACAATGTTGATATATTAGTTATGAGGGGGTGGTTGATACAATATTGATATATTAGTTATGAGGGGTGGTTGATACAATGTTGATATATTAGTTATGAGGGGTGGTTGATACAATGTTGATATACACTGCTAAAAAAAATAAAGGGAACACTTAATCAACACAATGTAACTCCAAGTCAATCACACTTCTGTGAAATCAAACTGTCTACTTAGGAAGCAACACTGATTGACAATACATTTCACATGCTGTTGTGCAAATGGAATAGACAACAGGTGGAAATTATAGGCAATTAGCAAGACACCCCCAATAAAGGACTGGTTTTGCAGGTGGTGACCACAGACCACTTCTCAGTTCCTATGCTTCCTGGCTGATGTTTTGGTCTCTTTTGAATGCTGGCGGTGCTTTCACTCTAGTGGTAGCATGAGACGGAGTCTACAACCCACACAAGTGGCTCAGGTAGTGCAGCTCATCCAGGATGGCACATCAATGCGAGCTGTGGCAAGAAGGTTTGCTGTGTCTGTCAGCGTAGTGTCCAGAGCATGGAGGCGCTACCAGGAGACAGGCCAGTACATCAGGAGACGTGGAGGAGGCTGTGGGAGGGCAACAACCCAGCAGCAGGACTGCTATCTCCGCCTTTGTGCAAGGAGGAGCAGGCGGAGCACTGCCAGAGGCCTGCAAAATGACCTCCAGCAGGCCACAAATGTGCATGTGTCTGCTCAAACGGTCAGAAACAGACTCCATGAGGGTGGTATGAGGCCCGGCGTCCACAGGTGGGGGTTGTGCTTACAGCCCAACACCGTGCAGGACGTTTGGCATTTGCCAGAGAACACCAAGATTGGCAAATTCGCCAATGGCGCCCTGTGCTCTTCACAGATGAAACCAGGTTCACACTGAGCACATGTGACAGACGTGACAGAGTCTGGAGACGCCGTGGAGAACGTTCTGCTGCCTGCAACATCCTCCAGCATGACCGGTTTGGCGGTGGGTCAGTCATGGTGTGGGGTGGCATTTCTTTGGGGGCGCACAGCCCTCCATGTGCTCGCCAGAGTAGCCTGACTGCCATTAGGTACCGAGATGAGATCCTCAGACCCCTTGTGAGACCATATGCTGGTGCAGGTTGGCCCTGGGTTCCTCCTAATGCAAGACAATGCTAGACCTCATGTGGCTGGAGTGTGTCAGCAGTTCCTGCAAGAGGAAGGCATTGATGCTATGGACTGGCCCGCCCGTTCCCCAGACCTGAATCCAATTGAGCACATCTGGGACATCATGTCTCGCTCCATCCACCAACGCCACGTTGCACCACAGACTGTCCAGGAGTTGGCGGATGCTTTAGTCCAGGTCTGGGAGGAGATCCCTCAGGAGACCATCCGCCACCTCATCAGGAGCATGCCCAGGCGTTGTAGGGAGGTCATACAGGCACGTGAGGCCACACACACTACTGAGCCTCATTTTGACTTAAGGACATTACATCAAAGTTGGATCAGCCTGTAGTGTGGTTTTCCACTTTAATTTTGAGGGTGACTCCAAATCCAGACCTCCATGGGTTGATAAATTTGATTTCCATTGATAATTTTTGTGTGATTTTGTTGTCAGCACATTCAACTATGTAAAGAAAAAAGTATTTAATAAGATTATTTCATTCATTCAGATCTAGGATGTGTTATTTTAGTGTTCCCTTAATTTTTTGGAGCAGTGTATTAGTTATGAGGGGGTGGTTGATACAATGTTGATATATTAGTTATGAGGGTGGTTGATACAATGTTGATATATTAGTTATGAGTGGGAGGTTGATACAATGTTGATATATTAGTTATGAGGGGTGGTTGATACAATGTTGATATATTAGTTATGAGGGGGTGGTTGATACAATGTTGATATATTAGTTATGAGGGGGTGGTTGATACAATGTTGATATATTAGTTATGAGGGGGTGGTTGATACAATGTTGATATATTAGTTATGAGGGGGTGGTTGATACAATGTTGATATATTAGTTATGAGGGGGAGGTTGATACAATGTTGATATATTAGTTATGAGGGGTGGTTGATACAATGTTGATATATTAGTTATGAGGGGTGGTTGATACAATGTTGATATATTAGTTATGAGGGGGTGGTTGATACAATGTTGATATATTAGTTATGAGGGGGTGGTTGATACAATGTTGATATATTAGTTATGGGGGTGGTTGATACAATACTGATATCTTAGTTATGAGGGGTGGTTGATACAGTGTTGATATATACACTACCAGTCAAAAGCTGGGAAGTACAGTGAGGGAAAAAAGTATTTGATCCCCTGCTGATTTTGTACGTTTGCCCACTGACAAAGACACGATCAGTCTATAATGTTTATGGTAGGTTTATTTGAACAGTGAGAGACAGAATAACAACAAAAAAATCCAGAAAAACGCATGTCAAAAATGTTATAAATTGATTTGCATTTTAATGAGGGAAATAAGTATTTGACCCCTCTGCATAACCTGACTTAGTACTTGGTGGCAAAACCCTTGTTGGCAATCACAGAGGTCAGACGTTTTCTTGTAGTTGGCCACCAGGTTTGCACACATCTCAGGTGGGATTTTGTTCCACTCCTCTTTGCAGATCTTCTCCAAGTCATTAAGGTTTCGAGGCTGATGTTTGGCAACTCGAACCTTCAGCTCCCTCCACAGATTTTCTATGGGATTAAGGTCTGGAGACTGGCTAGGCCACTCCAGGACCTTAATGTGCTTCTTCTTGAGCCACTCCTTTATTGCCTTGGCCGTGTGTTTTGGGTCATTGACATGCTGGAATACTCATCACCGGCCCATTTTCAATGCCTGGCTGAGGGAAGGAGGTTCTCACCCAAGATTTGACGGTACATGGCCCCGTCCATCGTCCCTTTGATGCGGTGAAGTTGTCCTGTCCCCATAGCAGAAAAACACTCCCAAAGCATAATGTTTCCACCTCCATGTTTGACGGTGGGGATGGTGTTCTTGAGGTCATAGGCAGCATTCCTCCTCCTCCAAACACGGCGAGTTGAGTTGATGCCAAGAGCTCCATTTTGGTCTCATCTGACCACAACACTTTCACCCAATTCTCCTCTGAATCATTCAGATGTTCATTGGCAAACTTCAGATGGCCCTGTAAATGTGCTTTCTTGAGCAGGGGGACACTGTGAGGCGCTGCAGGATTTCAGTCCTTCACGGCGTAGTGTGTTACCAATTGTTTTCTTGGTGACTATGGTCCCAGCTGCCTTGAGGTCATTGACAAGATCCTCCTGTGTAGTTCTGGGCTGATTCCAACCGTTCTCATGATCATTGCAACTCCACAGGTGAGATCTTGCATGGAGCCCCAGGCCGAGGAGATTGACAGTTATTTTGTGTTTCTTCCATTTGCGAATAATCGCACCAACTGTTGTCACCTTCTCACCAAGCTGCTTGGCGATGGTCTTGTAGCCCATTCCAGCCTTGTGTAGGTCTACAATCTTGTCCCTGACATCCTTGGAGAGCTCTTTGGTCTTGGCCATGGTGGAGAGTTTGGAATCTGATTGATTGATTGCTTCTGTGGACAGGTGTCTTTTATACAGGTAACAAACTGAGATTAGGAGCACTCCCTTTAAGAGTGTGCTCCTAATCTCAGCTCGTTACCTGTATAAAGACACCTGGAAGCCAGAAATCTTTCTGATTGAGAGGGTCAAATACTTATTTCCCTCATTAAAATGCAAATCAATTTATAACATTTTTGACATGCGTTTTTCTGGATTTTTTTGTTGTTATTCTGTCTCTCACTGTTCAAATAAACCTACCATTAAAATTATAGACTGATCATGTCTTTGTCAGTGGGCAAACTTACAAAATCAGCAGGGGATCAAATACTTTTTCCCTCACTGTAGCTACTAAAACTAACTCAGACTCAACGAAGTAGCTACTAAAACTAACTCAGACTCAATGGGAAGTAGCTACTAAAACTAACTCAGACTCAATGGGAAGTAGCTACTAAAACTAACTCAGACTCAATGGGAAGTAGCTACTAAAACTAACTCAGACTCAATGGGGAAGTAGCTACTAAAACTAACTCAGACTCAATGGGAAGTAGCTACTAAAACTAACTCAGACTCAATGGGAAGTAGCTACTAAAACTAACTCAGACTCAATGGGAAGTAGCTACTAAAACTAACTCAGACTCAATGGGAAGTAGCTACTAAAACTAACTCAGACTCAATGGGAAGTAGCTACTAAAACTAACTCAGACTCAATGGGAAGTAGCTACTAAAACTAACTCAGACTCAATGGGAGTAGCTACTAAAACTAACTCAGACTCAATGGGAAGTAGCTACTAAAACTAACACAGACTCAATGGGAAGTAGCTACTAAAACTAACTCAGACTCAATGGGAAGTAGCTACTAAAACTAACTCAGACTCAATGGGAAGTAGCTACTAAAACTAACTCAGACTCAATGGGAAGTAGCTACTAAAACTAACTCAGACTCAATGGGAAGTAGCCACTAAACTAACTCAGACTCAATGGGAAGTAGCTACTAAAACTAACTCAGACTCAATGGGGAAGTAGCTACTAAAAACTAACTCAGACTCAATGGGAAGTAGCTATTAAAACTAACTCAGACTCAATGGGAAGTAGCTACTAAAACTAACTCAGACTCAATGGGAAGTAGCTACTAAAACTAACTCAGACTCAATGGGAAGTAGCTACTAAAACTAACTCAGACTCAATAGAGTAGCTACTAAAACTAACTCAGACTCAATGGGAAGTAGCTACTAAAACTAACTCCAGACTCAATGGGGAAGTAGCTACTAAAACTAACTCAGACTCAATGGGAAGTAGCCACTAAACTAACTCAGACTCAATGGGAAGTAGCTACTAAAACTAACTCAGACTCAATGGGAAGTAGCTACTAAAACTAACTCAGACTCAATGGGGAAGTAGATACTAAAACTAACTCAGACTCAATGGGAAGTAGCTACTAAAACTAACTCAGACTCAATGGGAAGTAGCTACTAAAACTAACTCAGACTCAATGGCAAGTAGCTACTAAAACTAACTCAGACTCAATGGGAAGTAGCTACTAAAACTAACTCAGACTCAATGGGAAGTAGCTACTAACACTAACTCAGACTCAATGGGAAGTAGCTACTAAAAACTAACTCAGACTCAATGGGAAGTAGCTACTAAAACTAACTCAGACTCAATGGGAAGTAGCTACTAAAACTAACTCAGACTCAATGGGAAGTAGCTACTAAAACTAACTCAGACTCAATGGGAAGTAGCTACTAAAACTAACTCAGACTCAATGGGAAGTAGCTACTAAAACTAACTCAGACTCAATGGGAAGTAGCTACTAAAACTAACTCAGGACTCAATGGGAAGTAGCTACTAAAACTAACTCAGACTCAATGGGAAGTAGCTACTAAAACTAACTCAGACTCAATGGGAAGTAGCTACTAAAACTAACACAGACTCAATGGGAAGTAGCTACTAAAACTAACTCAGACTCAATGGGAAGTAGCTACTAAAACTAACTCAGACTCAATGGGAAGTAGCTACTAAAACTAACTCAGACTCAATGGGAAGTAGCTACTTTTGTAAAACTAACTCAGACTCAATGGGAAGTAGCCACTAAACTAACTCAGACTCAATGGGAAGTAGCTACTAAAACTAACTCAGACTCAATGGGAAGTAGCTACTAAAACTAACTCAGACTCAATGGGAAGTAGCTACTAAAACTAACTCAGACTCAATGGGAAGTAGCTACTAAAACTAACTCAGACTCAATGGGAAGTAGCTACTAAAACTAACTCAGACTCAATGGGAAGTAGCTACTAAAAACTAACTCAGACTCAATGGGAAGTAGCTACTAAAAACTAACTCAGACTCAATGGGAAGTAGCTACTAAAACTAACTCAGACTCAATGGAAGTAGCTACTAAAACTAACTCAGACTCAATGGGAAGTAGCCACTAAAACTAACTCAGACTCAATGGGAAGTAGCTACTAAAACTAACTCAGACTCAATGGGGAAGTAGCTACTAAAACTAACTCAGACTCAATGGGAAGTAGCTACTAAAACTAACTCAGACTCAATGGGAAGTAGCTACTAAAACTAACTCAGACTCAATGGGAAGTAGCTACTAAAACTAACTCAGACTCAATGGGGAAGTAGCTACTAAAACTAACTCAGACTCAATGGGAAGTAGCTACTAAAACTAACTCAGACTCAATGGGAAGTAGCTACTAACACTAACTCAGACTCAATGGGAAGTAGCTACTAAAACTAACTCAGACTCAATGGGAAGTAGCTACTAAAACTAACTCAGACTCAATGGGAAGTAGCTACTAAAACTAACTCAGACTCAATGGGAAGTAGCTACTAAAACTAACTCAGACTCAATGGGAAGTAGCTACTAAACTAACTCAGACTCAATGGGAAGTAGCTACTAAAACTAACTCAGACTCAATGGGAAGTAGCTACTAAAACTAACTCCAGACTCAATGGGAAGTAGCTACTAAAACTAACTCAGACTCAATGGGAAGTAGCTACTAAAACTAACTCAGACTCAATGGGAAGTAGCTACTAAAACTAACTCAGACTCAATGGGAAGTAGCTACTAAAACTAACTCAGACTCAATGGGAAGTAGCTACTAAAACTAACTCAGACTCAATGGGGAAGTAGCTACTAAAACTAACTCAGACTCAATGGGGAAGTAGCTACTAAAACTAACTCCAGACTCAATGGGAAGTAGCTACTAAAACTAACTCAGACTCAATGGGAAGTAGCTACTAAAACTAACACAGACTCAATGGGAAGTAGCTACTAAAACTAACTCAGACTCAATGGAAGTAGCTACTAAAACTAACTCCAGACTCAATGGGAAGTAGCTACTAAAACTAACTCAGACTCAATGGGAAGTAGCTACTAAAACTAACTCAGACTCAATGGGAAGTAGCTACTAAAACTAACTCAGACTCAATGGGAAGTAGCTACTAAAACTAACTCAGACTCAATGGGAAGTAGCTACTAAAACTAACTCAGACTCAATGGGAAGTAGCCACTAAAACTAACTCAGACTCAATGGGAAGTAGCTACTAAAACTAACTCCAGACTCAATGGGAAGTAGCTACTAAAACTAACTCAGACTCAATGGGAAGTAGCTACTAAAACTAACTCAGACTCAATGGGAAGTAGCTACTAAAACTAACTCAGACTCAATGGGAAGTAGCTACTAAAACTAACTCAGACTCAATGGGAAGTAGCTACTAAAACTAACTCAGACTCAATGGGAAGTAGCTACTAAAACTAACTCAGACTCAATGGGAAGTAGCTACTAACACTAACTCAGACTCAATGGGAAGTAGCTACTAAAACTAACTCAGACTCAATGGGAAGTAGCTACTAAAACTAACTCAGACTCAATGGGAAGTAGCTACTAAAACTAACTCAGACTCAATGGGAAGTAGCTACTAAAACTAACTCAGACTCAATGGGGAAGTAGCTACTAAAACTAACTCAGACTCAATGGGAAGTAGCTACTAAAACTAACTCAGACTCAATGGGAAGTAGCTACTAAAACTAACTCAGACTCAATGGGAAGTAGCTACTAAAACTAACTCAGACTCAATGGGAAGTAGCTACTAAAACTAACTCCAGACTCAATGGGAAGTAGCTACTAAAACTAACTCAGACTCAATGGGAAGTAGCTACTAAAACTAACTCAGACTCAATGGGAAGTAGCTACTAAAACTAACTCAGACTCAATGGGAAGTAGCTACTAAAACTAACTCAGACTCAATGGGAAGTAGCTACTAAAACTAACTCAGACTCAATGGGAAGTAGCTACTAAAACTAACTCAGACTCAATGGGAAGTAGCTACTAAAACTAACTCAGACTCAATGGGAAGTAGCTACTAAAACTAACTCAGACTCAATGGGAAGTAGCTACTAAAACTAACTCAGACTCAATGGGGAAGTAGCTACTAAAACTAACTCAGACTCAATGGGAAGTAGCTACTAAAACTAACTCAGACTCAATGGGAAGTAGCTACTAAAACTAACTCAGACTCAATGGGAAGTAGCTACTAAAACTAACTCAGACTCAATGGGAAGTAGCTACTAAAACTAACTCAGACTCAATGGGAAGTAGCTACTAAAACTAACTCAGACTCAATGGGAAGTAGCTACTAAAACTAACTCCAGACTCAATGGGAAGTAGCTACTAAAACTAACTCAGACTCAATGGGAAGTAGCTACTAAAACTAACTCAGACTCAATGGGAAGTAGCTACTAAAACTAACTCAGACTCAAGGAAGTAGCTACTAAAACTAACTCAGACTCAATGGGAAGTAGCTACTAAAACTAACTCAGACTCAATGGGAAGTAGCTACTAAAACTAACTCAGACTCAATGGGAAGTAGCTACTAAAACTAACTCAGACTCAATGGGAAGTAGCTACTAAAACTAACTCAGACTCAATGGGGAAGTAGCTACTAAAACTAACTCAGACTCAATGGGAAGTAGCTACTAAAACTAACTCAGACTCAATGGGAAGTAGCTACTAAAACTAACTCAGACTCAATGGGAAGTAGCTACTAAAACTAACTCAGACTCAATGGGAAGTAGCTACTAAAACTAACTCAGACTCAATGGGAAGTAGCTACTAAAACTAACTCAGACTCAATGGGAAGTAGCTACTAAAACTAACTCAGACTCAATGGGAAGTAGCTACTAAAACTAACTCAGACTCAATGGGAAGTAGCTACTAAAACTAACTCAGACTCAATGGGAAGTAGCTACTAAAACTAACTCAGACTCAATGGGAAGTAGCTACTAAAACTAACTCAGACTCAATGGGAAGTAGCTACTAAAACTAACTCCAGACTCAATGGGAGTAGCTACTAAAACTAACTCCAGACTCAATGGGAAGTAGCTACTAAAACTAACTCAGACTCAATGGGAAGTAGCTACTAAAACTAACTCAGACTCAATGGGAAGTAGCTACTAAAACTAACTCAGACTCAATGGGAAGTAGCTACTAAAACTAACTCAGACTCAATGGGAAGTAGCTACTAAAACTAACTCCAGACTCAATGGGAAGTAGCTACTAAAACTAACTCAGACTCAATGGGAAGTAGCTACTAAAACGAACTCAGACTCAATGGGAAGTAGCTACTAAAACTAACTCAGACTCAATGGGAAGTAGCTACTAAAAACTAACTCAGACTCAATGGGAAGTAGCTACTAAAACTAACTCAGACTCAATGGAAGTAGCTACTAAAACTAACTCAGACTCAATGGGAAGTAGCTACTAAAACTAACTCAGACTCAATGGGAAGTAGCTACTAAAACTAACTCAGACTCAATGGGGAAGTAGCTACTAAAACTAACTCAGACTCAATGGGAAGTAGCTACTAAAACTAACTCAGACTCAATGGGAAGTAGCTACTAAAACTAACTCAGACTCAATGGGGAAGTAGCTACTAAAACTAACTCAGACTCAATGGGAAGTAGCTACTAAAACTAACTCAGACTCAATGGGAAGTAGCTACTAAAACTAACTCAGACTCAATGGGAAGTAGCTACTAAAACTAACTCAGACTCAATGGGAAGTAGCTACTAAAACGAACTCAGACTCAATGGGAAGTAGCTACTAAAACTAACTCAGACTCAATGGGAAGTAGCTACTAAAACTAACTCAGACTCAATGGGAAGTAGCTACTAAAACTAACTCAGACTCAATGGGAAGTAGCTACTAAAACTAACTCAGACTCAATGGGAAGTAGCTACTAAACTAACTCAGACTCAATGGGAAGTAGCTACTAAAACTAACTCAGACTCAATGGGAAGTAGCTACTAAAACTAACTCAGACTCAATGGGGAAGTAGCTACTAAAACTAACTCAGACTCAATGGGAAGTAGCTACTAAAACTAACTCAGACTCAATGGGAAGTAGCTACTAAAACTAACTCCAGACTCAATGGGAAGTAGCTACTAAAACTAACTCAGACTCAATGGGAAGTAGCTACTAAAACTAACTCAGACTCAATGGGAAGTAGCTACTAAAACTAACTCAGACTCAATGGGAAGTAGCTACTAAAACTAACTCAGACTCAATGGGAAGTAGCTACTAAAACTAACTCAGACTCAATGGGAAGTAGCTACTAAAACTAACTCAGACTCAATGGGAAGTAGCTACTAAAACTAACTCAGACTCAATGGGAAGTAGCTACTAAAACTAACTCAGACTCAATGGGAAGTAGCTACTAAAACTAACTCAGACTCAATGGGAAGTAGCTACTAAAACTAACTCAGACTCAATGGGAAGTAGCTACTAAAACTAACTCAGACTCAATGGGAAGTAGCTACTAAAACTAACTCAGACTCAATGGGAAGTAGCTACTAAAACTAACTCAGACTCAATGGGAAGTAGCTACTAAAACTAACTCAGACTCAATGGGAAGTAGCTACTAAAACTAACTCAGACTCAATGGGAAGTAGCTACTAAAACTAACTCAGACTCAATGGGAAGTAGCTACTAAAACTAACTCAGACTCAATGGGAAGTAGCTACCTAGTAGCTGGGTGACAGCTGCACACGCATTCTACGCATGAACTACACCCATCATCAATACTTTTAATCACAAATAAACAATCATCAGTTTTAGAACTGAAAATGTACCATTATTTGTGTAAAACTAACAGTGAAATACGACTCACACTCATCCTCTGGCTTAAAAACAGAAGTCCAAACTCTGGTGGTACGGTAGCTCAATGTACGGTAGTTTCCTGGTAAGAAACAACACTGCTCAATCAAAACCATCTAACCTGTAGCAGAGCGCTTTGACACACCCACTCCTTTCCACACGCCCACTACTTTCCTTTCAACACACCCACTCCTTTCCACATGCCCACTACTTTCCTTTCGACACACCCACTCCTTTTCCACACGCCCACTACTTTCCTTTCGACTCACCCACTCCTTTTCCACACGCCCACTACTTTCCTTTCGACACACCCACTCCTTTTCCACACGCCCACTACTTTCCTTTCGACACACCCACTCTGCCATACTCCGTTGGCCATATTTGGATGCAGCTACCCCCTTTCCAGTGGAAAGCCAAAAGGTGGTTACACCCAGAGCCATGTGTTTAGACTGAGCCAGCTCACAGTACAATTCCACCCTATCCGCTTGCGTGGTTAACATTTGGTTGGCCAACAATATTTTAAGACTACAATGACTGAATCAATTTCCCCAAATTTAATGCTGAAATTGGTATTGATTAACAATGGCAAGGCTATTGTATTGTATTTTCGGTTACATTCTGGTCAATAAAAACTAATTTATAAATTAAATGTATTTATAAAGCCCTTTTTACATCAGCAACGGTTTACACCTTTGTTTTCTGTAAGAAATACATGGAACTGCAATCATGTAAAACACCGTTATCCATCATGCTTTGCTTATATTCATTGTATTCTGAAAAGTCTGTTCAGAAAAATCTACAACAGTTTCTAAACAACTACAAGTTTTTAAAAGGGATTAAATTAAGACAATATTTCTGTATATTTATAATATCGCGTTTATATTGTTTATATAGTGGCGTACTGCATTAGCATCAAATAGCCCCCCGCGATCTGCAACTTTTCAGGGAAGTTAGGAACCAATATACACAAGCAGTTAGGAAAGCAAAGGCTAACTTTTTCAAACAGAAATTTGCATCCTGTAGCACTAACTCCAAAAAGTTTTGGGACACTGTAAAGTCCATGGAAAATAAGAGCACTTCCTCCCAGCTGCCCACTGCACTGAGGCTAGGAAACACTATCACCACCGATAAATCTACAATAATCGAGAATTTCAACAAGCATTTTGCTACGGCTGGCCATGCTTTCCACCTGGCTACCACTACCCCGGCCACCAGCTCTGCACCCTCCGCTGCAGCTTGCCCATGCCCCCCGCTTCTCCTTCACACAAATCCAGACAGCTGATGTTCTAAAAGAGCTGCAAAATCTGGACCCCTACAAATCATCTGGGCTAGACAATCTGGACCCTTTCTTTCTAAAACTAGCCACCGAAATTGTCGCAACCCCTATTACTAGCCTGTTCAACCTCTCTTTCGTAACGTCTGAGATCCCCAGAGATTGGAAAGCTGCCGCGGTCATCCCCCCTCTTCAAAGGGGGTGACACTCTAGATCCAAACTGTTACAGACCCATATCCATCCTGCCCTGCCTTTCAAAAGTTTTTGAAAGCCAAGTCAACAAACAGATCACCGACCATTTGAATCCCACCGTACCTTCTCCGCTATGCAATCCGGTTTCCGAGCTGGTCATGGGTGCACTTCAGCCACGCTCAAGGTCCTAAACGATATTATAACCGCGATCGATAATAGACAGTACTGTGCAGCCGTTTTCATTGACCTGGCCAAGGCTTTCGACTCTGTCAACCACCGCATTCTTATTGGCAGACTAAATAGCCTTGGTTTCTCAAATGACTGCCTCGCCTGGTTCACCAACTACTTCTCAGATAGAGTTCAATGTGTCAAATCGGAGGGCCTGTTGTCTGGACCTCTGGCAGTCTCTATGGGGGTGCCACAGGGTTCAATTCTTGGGCCGACTCTTTTCTCTGTGTATATCAATGACGTCGCTCTTGCTGCTGGTGACTCTCAGATCCACCTCTACGCAGACGACACCATTTTGTATACATCTGGC
Source organism: Coregonus clupeaformis (assembly GCF_020615455.1). Lineage (NCBI taxonomy): Eukaryota > Metazoa > Chordata > Actinopteri > Salmoniformes > Salmonidae > Coregonus > Coregonus clupeaformis. Next base: position 507,430 of record NW_025533652.1, read on the forward strand.
CCTTCATTGGACACTGTGTTAACAAACCTCCAAACGAGCTTCAATTCCATACAACACTCCTTCAGTAGCCTCCAACTGCTCTTAAACACTAGTAAAACTAAATGCATGCTCTTCAACCGAACGCTGCTTGCACCCGCCCACCCGACTAGAATCACTACTCTCGACGGGTCTGACCTAGAGTATGTGGACAACTACAAATATCTAGGTGTCTGGTTAGACTGTAAACTCTCCTTCCAGACTCACATTAAGAATCTCCAATCCAAAGTTAAATCTAGAATCGGTTTCCTATTTCGCAACAAAGCCTCCTTCACTCATGCTGCCAAACATGCCCTCGTAAAACTGACTATCCTACCGATCCTTGACTTCGGCGATGTCATTTACAAAATAGCCTCCAACACTCTACTCAGCAAATTGGATGTAGTCTATCACAGTGCCATCCGTTTTGTCTCCAAAGCCCCATATAATACCCACCACTGTGACCTGTACGCTCTTATTGGCTGGTCCTCACTACATATTCGTCGCCAAACCCACTGGCTCCAGGCCATCTATAAATCACTGCTAGGCAAATCCCCGCCTTATCTTAGCTCATTGGTCACCATAGCAACACCCACCCGTAGTCTGCGCTCCAGCGGGTATATCTCACTGGTCATCCCCAAAGCCAACACCTCCTTTGGCCACCATTCCTTCCAGTTCTCTGCTGCCAATGACTGGAACAAATTGCAAAAATCTCTGAAGCTGGAGACACTTATCTCCCTCACTAACTTTAAGCATCAGTTGTCAGAGCACCTTACCGATCACTGCACCTGTACACAGCCCATCTGAAATTAGCCCGCCCAACTACCTCATCCCTATATTGTTATTTATTTTGCTCATTTGTACCCCAGTATCTCTATTTGCACATCATCTCTTGCACATCTATCATTCCAGTGTTAATACTAATTGTAATTATTTTGCACTATAGCCTATTTTATTGCCTTACCTCCATAACTTGCTAAATTTGCACACTGTATATTATATGTATTTCTGTTGTATTTTTGACTTTGTTTTGTTTTACCCCATATGTAACTCTGTGTTGTTGTTTTTATCGCACTGCTTTGCTTTATCTTGGCCAGGTCGCAGTTGTAAATGAGAACTTGTTCTCAACTGGTTTACCTGGTTAAATAATGGTGAAATAAAAAAATAATAATAATAAAATAAAAAATAAAATGGTTGCTGCAAAAGGCTTGCGTGTACTCGTTAAATGTGTGTCTTTTCGCACAAAGGAAGTCACACAATTAGTTTAGTCTTTTCTTACAAATTAAGTAGCACAAAAACGCGCACATTCGCACGAAATCTGCTGCAATACTTTTAGCATATATTTGCACGTATTGAGTGTGAGATTGTGTTGCCTGAGATGCCTGTCTGTTTAGTGCTGCTTGCTTGATGTTGCTGAACCCTTATTGGCTAACTAGTCTGTATATTCTACTGATTCATATGGATGCCAGTCCATACATTGGCTGTAAAAGTGGGTAAAAACAGAAAAGCATATAACTGTAGCTATGTGGTCTTTACTTGGGTGTGTTTCAGCAGTGTGAGGTCAGAGAGATGCTTCCAAGTCAGTATTTTTCAGAACTCATAAAATCCTTTACACAATCTGATGGGATGAATGTGAACAAAACAGTGAACAAACAAAGGCAGAAGCTGCTGGTAAAGCAACACTCACAGTGTGATAGAGAGTGGTAAAGCAACACTCACGGTGTGATGGAGAGTGGTAAAGCAACACTCACGGTGTGATGGAGAGTGGTAAAGCAACACTCACGGTGTGATAGAGAGTGGTAAAGCAACACTCACGGTGTGATGGAGAGTGGTAAAGCAACACTCACGGTGTGATGGAGAGTGGTAAAGCAACACTCACGGTGTGATGGAGAGTGGTAAAGCAACACTCACGGTGTGATGGAGAGTGGTAAAGCAACACTCACGGTGTACATATGTTAAATAAATAAGTGTTAGCTTCCTCAGCACCATGCACCCCACTGTTGCCACCGGCGGTGACCAGAAGAAGAAACCGGAGACAGTGACAGACTACAATCACACAAAGGTATATACAGTATCTCTACCATATACAGATAGCCTTCCCATCTGCCAAACACCAAATAGGATCCCCTTTTATTATATTACATTCATATTATTACTATTAGTATTATCATTCTATATAATTATAACCTATTCTATTCTATTTTATTTTATGTTAAAGCTTGGTGTGGATGCTAGCCAGATGTCCAGACTGTACTCTGTAAAAGGGGGTACTCTCCTCTGGCCTGTTGACTGTACTCTGTAAAAGGGGGTACTCTCCGCTGGCCTGTTGACTGTACTCTGTAAAAGGGGGGTACTCTCCTCTGGCCTGTTGACTGTACTCTGTAAAAGGGGGTACTCTATTCTGGCCTGTGGACTGTACTCTGTAAAAGGGGGTACTCTCCGCTGGCCTGTTGACTGTACTCTGTAAAAAGGGGGTACTCTCCTCTGGCCTGTTGACTGTACTCTGTAAAAGGGGTACTCTCCTCTGGCCTGTGGACTGTACTCTGTAAAAGGGGGTACTCTCCGCTGGCCTGTTGACTGTACTCTGTAAAGGGGGACTCTCCTCTGGCCTGTTGACTGTACTCTGTAAAAGGGGGTACTCTCCTCTGGCCTGTTGACTGTACTCTGTAAAAAGGGGGTACTCTCCTCTGGCCTGTTGACTGTACTCTGTAAAAGGGGTACTCTCCTCTGGCCTGTTGACTGTACTCTGTAAAAGGGGTACTCTCCTCTGGCCTGTTGACTGTACTCTGTAAAAGGGGGTACTCTCCTCTGGCCTTTTGAGGTGTTCTACAATGTGCTCGACATGACTGCTATCAACACGTGTTGTACAAGCAATGCCTTGACAAAACAGTCAGCAGGAAATATTTCATCATGGATCTGGCATCTGAGCTTGGTGAGAACCACATGAACACAGAGAAAGAAGCTACAGTCACCAAGCAGGCCGCCAAGACAGCAGGTCCTGCTCTCCCTCTTCCCCAAGCATCACAGCTCCCACTGGGGAAAAATACACAATGTCAAGACAGCAGGTCCTGTTCTCCCTCTTCCCCAAGCACCACAGCTCCCACTGGGGAAAAATACACAATGTCAAGACAGCAGGTCCTGTTCTCCCTCTTCCCCAAGCACCACAGCTCCCACTGGTGAAAAGTACACACTGTCAAGACAGCAGGTCCTGTTCTCCCTCTTCCCCAAGCACCACAGCTCCCACTGGGGAAAAAGGAGACACAATGTCAAGTAAGTAAGTGCGGAAGGAAAAACTCCCATAAAAACTGTGTGCAGGGCAACCGATTTGTTTGTGGGGCTTGCTCACACAAAGCCCCGAAGCTGTGTGCTGACTGTGGACCTGAAGCATAAAGAGAAGACGTGATTGGTTCATGTGTAAAGGTGCGGTACAGTGTCTGATACAATCAACACATTATTGTTTTTACATCTTGTCATGAATATATTTCCACAAATATTTATTCATGGTATTAATCCTTTATAATTGTTCATGCACTGGTACGTTTGTTTAGAAATACAGCAAATAATTTCACCTGAACACCTGGCTGGTTATATTATTATTATTATTATTATTATATTTTTCATTCTACTTTGTCAATATAAACTGTAAATTGACTTTATTAAGTAATATAACTCTATTACCAATTGAATCTACAAATAAAGTTGATCAGATGGATTACACTGTAATGTTATTATTGTAAGGGAAACAGAAATAGGCTATAGGCCTTTTTTTTATTTTACTTTGTAGAATAAACTTTTTTTTAAGTTACAAAAAATATATATTTCCACTAATATTTCTTCATGCAATTAATCCTTTACAATAGTTGATGCACTATGTGTCAAGGATTTATTTATCAACCATTTTTTCACACCTTGCTCTAGTGCAGGGATGGGCAACTCCAGTCCTCGGGGGCCTGATTGGTGTCACACCTTGCTCTAGTGCAGGGATGGGCAACTCCAGTCCTCTGGGCCTGATTGGTGTCACACCTTGCTCTAGTGCAGGGATGGGCAACTCCAGTCCTCTGGGCCTGATTGGTGTCACACCTTGCTCTAGCACAGGGATGGGCAACTCCAGTCCTCTGGGCCTGATTGGTGTCACACCTTGCTCTAGTGCAGGGATGGGCAACTCCAGTCCTCTGGGCCTGATTGGTGTCACACCTTGCTCTAGCACAGGGATGGGCAACTCCAGTCCTCTGGGCCTGATTGGTGTCACACCTTGCTCTAGTGCAGGGATGGGCAACTCCAGTCCTCTGGGCCTGATTGGTGTCACACCTTGCTATAGCACAGGGATGGGCAACTCCAGTCATCGGGGCCTGATTGGTGTCACACCTTGCTCTAGTGCAGGGATGGGCAACTCCAGTCATCGGGGCCTGATTGGTGTCACACCTTGCTCTAGTGCAGGGATGGGCAACTTCAGTCCTCGGGGGCCTGATTGGTGTCACACCTTGCTCTAGTGCAGGGATGGGCAACTCCAGTCCTCTGGGCCTAATTGGTGTCACACCTTGCTCTAGTGCAGGGATGGGCAAGTCCAGTCCTCGGGGCCTGATTGGTGTCACACCTTGCTCTAGTGCAGGGATGGCCAACTCCAGTCCTTGGGGCCTGATTGGTGTCACACCTTGCTCTAGTGCAGGGATGGGCAACTCCAGTCCTCGGGGCCTGATTGGTGTCACACCTTGCTATAGCGCAGGGATGGGCAACTCCAGTCCTCTGGGCCTGATTGGTGTCACACCTTGCTATAGTGCAGGGATGGGCAACTCCAGTCCTCTGGGCCTGATTGGTGTCACACCTTGCTCTAGTGCAGGGATGGGCAACTCCAGTCCTCGGGGCCTGATTGGTGTCACACCTTGCTCTAGTGCAGGGATGGGCAACTCCAGTCCTCTGGGCCTGATTGGTGTCACACCTTAATCTAGTGCAGGGATGGGCAACTCCAGTCCTCAGGGCCTGATTGGTGTCACACCTTGCTATAGCACAGGGATGGGCAACTCCAGTCCTCGGGGCCTGATTGGTGTCACACTTTTGCCCCAGCCGCAGCTAACACACCTGACTCCAATAATTAACTAATCATAATCTTCAATTTAGAATGCGATTACTTTAATCAGCTGTGTTTGCTAGGGATGGGGGAAAAGTGTGACACCCCGAGGATTGGAGTTACCCATCCCTACTAGCTGAAAGAACAGGCGGTTCTAGTGTTAAGGACTGGTAGATGGGTGTTGCTCATGCATTCACTCATGCTGACCGGCTCCAGTACTTTGTTCTTGACTAAAGCGTCCAAGTCAGCCTTGACTTTTGGTCTGATAGCATAAGGTACAGGTCCTGCTTTCAGAAACGTTGGTTTGCTGTCTGGCTTAATGCTAAGCTTCCCTGTAATGTCGTTTATACTACCCAGCTGTCCATTAAATAATTCTCTATGTTTCTTTAAGATGGCAGGTAGGTCTGTGTCTCCATGTGTCATTGTATGCACTGATGGCCAGTCCAGTGTGATTTTCTCAAATTATGAACATCCCAGTAGTATTTGAAAGGAACACAGACAAGAACAAATAGCAGCAGGAATGGTTATACAGCTAGAGACACAATACTGTTAAAATATATATCAGAACAAATAGCAGCAGGAATGGTTATACAACTAGAGACACAATACTGTTAAAATATATATCAGAACAAATAGCAGCAGGAATGATTATACAGCTAGAAACACAATACTGTTAAAATATATATCAGTATATTATGGAAACTAGTTAATGCAGATAAATACAATTATAATAAACCACATATACAATCACCCACCTCAGCTGCATCAACACACCCTCCAACCCTTCCTGGGACCACCCCAACACACCCTCCAACCCTTCCTGGGACCACCCCAACACACCCTCCAACCCCCTCCTGGGACCACCCCAACCCTCCTGGGACCACCCCAACCCACCCTCCAACCCCTCCTGGGACCACCTCAACCCACCCTCCAACCCTCCTGGGACCACCCCAACCCACCCTCCAACCCATCCTCCAACCCTCCTGGGACCCCCCCAACCCACCCTCCAACCCCTCCTGGGACCACCCCAACCCACCCTCCAACCCCTCCTGGGACCACCCCAACCCACCATCCAACCCTTCCTGGGACCACCCCAACACACCCAACCTGATCTCCATTAAATTAAATACTAAATCAAGGTACACATTTGCACAAAAATGATAATTAACGGTCAATCTATTGGGTAAAACCCACTACTGGAGTTATTTTATGGTTTCAGCTGCATTTGTTGTTTGGCCCCATGGATCCTAGCAGTGGATAGTTGTAAATAAATTATATCTATAAAAGTGCTGATCCAATGAGGTGTGGTGGTTGCCATCTTAGTTCCAACATCTTTTTAGCTGCTGTCCAACCTGACAACATTATACGTCTTTGCTGTAATGACAGTGGTGAATTATCATTCAGTAATAACAGTTTGGGGGAACAAGGTATGAGGATACCTCTTTCCAAAACATGTCCCCTGGTCACTCCCAGTACATATAATTAAAGGAGGCCAAGGCACCTTGATTACATAGATCACACAGAGGAGCGGTTGTGATTTCTATTAAATGATGTTTTCTAGGTGGAAGGTTTACCCTGTGTATGAGATTGAAATGTATCAGCTGATGATTAGGATTGTTAGATGAACCCACTAAGTTCTGATGAACTCAACTGGTGAGCCTCTTTAGCAGCTAGTTCCATGGACACACTGATTTCAATGTCCTTTGCCAAGGTCAGATGACTTTCAGTCAACAGTCTCTTTTGTGTAGCTTCACTCCGTAGCCCACATACTAGTCTGTCTCTAATGATGTCATTTAGAACAGCATTAAACTCAGTGTTCTGGTAGTTTCTTTAATGCAGCAGCAAACATTGTTACTGATTCTCCCTCTTCCTGATGTCTCCTGTGGAACCTGAACCTTTCAGCATTAACTAGTGGTTCTGGTGAAAAATGTCCTTTAAGTATCTCCACAATATCCCCATACGTCTTATTACCTGTTCTGTCTGGCTGTAGCAGGCTGCCTAGTAAATTAAATGTCTTTGGCTCGATTACACTAAAACATGTAGGCACAATGTTGTCCTCATCAATGCCATTTACAAGAACAAAATATTCAAACTGTTCTGTGTATGAGCTCCACTGTTCAATACTTTCATCAAACTGTCCAATGTTTCCAACAATTCCAATAATTGTTCATTTCTCAATAAGCTCCTGATTGTCACTCACTTCAATATTGTCCTCAACCAAAGCAATATTTTCCTCAGTCACGTGATCTTCATTCACTTCACTCACTGACGTTTCCTCCTAAATTCGCTCATTTAGCAGTTTTAAAGAAAAGGTTTGTCTTCACAGTTGAATAAATGTCCTATCCTTTAATCACTGTATGTTCCTCCCTTTTTAATCACGTTGTTTTCCCGCTCCGACGTCCGTCTCGAGTCCTTTTCTGCCGTCCATGACGATGTTAACTCTCTTTCTTAGCTAGCTGGACTATGCACTTGCCTCTGCTATCAATACACTGTGCTAACATTAGCCTATTCTGGACCACAGAAAATAACAGTTTTATACAGTTGTAAAAACCCACTTCTTCCAGACAGAATAGTTCCTGTAGATTCAGACTTACTCATCACCAATCTTTTGTTATGTCTGGTGGGTTTCATAACCACGTCTGTATAACAATTCAATAATGATGAGACAGGAGACAGGAATCAGTTCAACCATTTATCTGGAATGTGATCATCTCAACACATACAAACCCCCATGATGCTCTGCAGCACAACCCCAATATACAACAAATACATAGATAAGTAAATGGACACGAAACAAAATTCATAGAGGAATTTTTATATTCAGTTCTAGAAAGTAGGGCCATGGGATAGGGTCAGAAAGGTCAGTATGTTTGATAACTGGTTACAGAGGTAACATAACAAGCATAAGGTCCATTATAACACAGTGAAGTAGAGGTGGGAGCTAAAAGCAGACATGGGACAGTGAGACGGTGTGAGGAGGTCAGGGGTGAAACACTAGATCAGGACAGGTAGAAATGGCAGGGCTGGAAATAGACACAGAGACACATTGTGATCATGGCTCAGACCTGACCTGAGACACCCAAACAGAAGATGCCATAGCAAAGTCCTGTCCAGTAGGCTATATGGGATTTCCTTTCATCAAAATCTAACACATGGAAATGTGTCCAGGTGTGTGTGTCCAGTGTGTGTGTGTGTCCAGATTTTGTGTGTCCAGTGTGTGTGTGTGTGTGTGTCCAGTGTGTGTGTGTGTCCAGTGTGTGTGTGTGTGTGTCCAGTGTGTGTGTGTGTCCAGTGTGTGTGTGTGTCAGTGTGTGTGTGTGTGTGTGTTTGTCCAGTGTGTGTGAGTGTGTGTGTGTCCAGTGTGTGTCCAGTGTGTGTGTGTCCAGTGTGTGTGTGTCCAGTGTGTGTGTGTCCAGTGTGTGTGTGTGTCCAGTGTGTGTGTGTGTGTGTCCAGTGTGTGTGTGTGTCCAGTGTGTGTGTGTGTGTGTCCAGTGTGTGTGTGTGTGTGTGTGTCCAGTGTGTGTGTGTGTGTTTGTGTGTGTCCAGTGTGTGTGAGTGTGTGTGTGTCCAGTGTGTGTGTGTGTCCAGTGTGTGTGAGTGTGTGTGTGTATGTGTGTGTGTCAGTGTGTGTTTGTGTGTCCAGTGTGTGTGGGTGTGTGTGTCCAGTGTGTGTGTCCAGTGTGTGTGTGTGTCCAGGTGTGTGAGTTTGTGTGTGTGTGTGTGTGTGTGTGTGTCCAGTGTGTGTGTGTCCTGTGTGTGTGTTTGTCAGGTGTGTGTGTGTCCAGTGTGTGTGTCCTGTGTGTGTGTGTGTGTCAGGTGTGTGTGTGTCCAGTGTGTATGTGTGTGTGTCGTGTGTGTGTGTGTCCAGTGTGTATGTGTGTGGGTCCAGTGTGAGTGTGTGTGTGTGTGTGTCCAGTGTGTGTATGTCCAGTGTGTGTGTGTGTGTGTCCAGTGTGTGTGAGTGTGTGTGTCCAGTGTGTGTGTGTGTGTTCCGTGTGTGTGTGTGTGTGTGTGTGTCCAGTGTGTGTGTGTCCTTTGTGTGTGTGTGTCAGGTGTGTGTGTGTGTGTCCAGTGTGTGTGTGTGTGTGTGTGTGTGTGTCCTGTGTGTGTGTGTGTGTGTCAGGTGTGTGTGTGTGTGTCCAGTATGTGTGAGTGTGTATGTCCAGTGTGTGTGTGTGTGTCCAGTGTGTGTGTGTGGCCTGTGTGTGTGTCAGGTGTGTGTGTGTGTGTGTCCAGTGTGTGTGTGTGTCCTGTGTGTCTGTCCTGTGTGTGTGTGTGTGTGTCAGGTGTGTGTGTGTGTGTCCATGTGTGTGTGTGTGTGTGTCCTGTGTGTGTGTGTCAGGTGTGTGTGTCCAGTGTGTATGTGTGTGTCATGTGTGTGTGTTTCCAGTGTGTATGTGTGTTTGTCCAGTGTGTATGAGTGTGTGTTCTCTGTGTGTGTGTGTGTGTTTGTCCAGTGTGTGTGTGTGTGTGTGTGTGTGTGTGTGTGTGTGTGTGTGTGTGTGTGTGTGTGTGTGTGTGTGTCCAGTGTGTGTGTCCAGTGTGTGTGTGTCCTCTGTGTGTGTGTGTGTCCAGTGTGTGTGTTCAGCGTGTGTGTGTGTTTCCAGGTGTGTGTGTGTGTCCAGAGTGTGTGTGTGTGTCCATTGTGTGTGTGTGTCTAGTGTGTGGGTGTGTTTGTCCAGTGTGTGTCCAGTGTGTGTGTGTGTGTGTGATCAGAGTGTGTGTGTCCAGTGTGTGCCAGTGTGTGTGTGTCCGGTGTGTGTATGTTCAGTGTGTTTGTTCAGTGTGTGTGTGTGTGTGTGTGTGTGTGTGTACAGTGTGTGTGTATCAAGTGTGTTTGTGTGTCCAGTGTGTGTGTGTTCAGTATGTGTGTGTGTGTCCAGTGTGTGTGTGTGTGTGTGTGTGTGTGTCCAGTGTGTGTGTGTGTCCAGTGTGTGTGTGTGTCCAGTGTGTGTGTGTGTCCAGTGTGTGTGTTTGTGTCCAGTGTGTCCAGTGTGTGTGTGTGTCCAGTGTGTGTGTTTGTGTCCAGTGTGTCCAGTGTGTGTGTGTGTGTGTGTGTCCAGTGTGTGTGTTTGTGTGTCTAGTGTGTGTGTGTGTGTGTGTGTCCAGTGTGTGTGTGTCCAGTGTGTGTGTATCCAGTGTGTGTGTGTGTCCAGTGTGTGTGTTTGTATCCAGTGTGTCCAGTGTGTGTGTGTGTGTGTGTGTGTGTGTGTGTGTGTGTCAGTGTTACCATGGTTATTATTTACAGATTTATTGATGTTTGACACAGGGACACTGAGGACACCATACCCCAAAGTTCAAAGGAGTCATCATGAACCCTAAACCCTGGATAGAGGGGCTCAGTGAATGTGGAGTGGAATGTGTTCAGGTGGGTCAGTGTGTCAGAGGAGACTCTGTAGAAGGACAGAGTGCCGGCTGGCCAGTCCAGATACACTCCTACTCTGTGGGGGGCTGGAGGGGGGGGACGTCTATGGTCGTGGACTTATTATTGTGACAGGCAGAGTAACTTTTGCCAGAGCAGATCAGACTCCAGGACTTGTCATTGTATCCAAGCCAACAGTTTTTACCCTTTCCTCTCCTGCTGATTCCTTTATATGCCACTCCTATACCAGCCCCTCTCCCACTCCACTCTACCTCCCAGTAACAGCGCCCAGTCAGACCCTCTCTACACAGCACCTGCCCACAGCCCTCAAATCTCTCTGGGTGATCAGGATACCGCTGCTCCTCTCTCCTACATGTCACCTTTCTGTTCTCCTCAGACAGAGAGATGAATCTGTTTTCTGTGTTTGGGTCCAGTGTGAGATCACAGACATCTGATGGATGAAACCAGACACAATATTGAAAATCATCATCATTCACATTATAATGTTAATTCACTTTTCACTAATTCATTTAATGTGAGATGTTTCTAGGTATCAAAAGGAGAAGTGAAGGTAACTTGAGACTTGTTGAATGATCATATGTTATACTGTATGGTAATATAAAACACACTTATTGATCGGCTATGAAAAGCCAACTGAGAGACCTGAGCCCTAGGACCATACGTCGGGACTACGGCCGTGGTGACTCTTGCTGTCCCCAGTCCGCTGGCCTTGCTGCTATTCCAGTTTCAACTGTTCTGCCTGCGGTTATGGAACCCCTACCTGTCCCAGACCTGCTGTTTTCAACTCTTAATGATCGTATGAAAAGCCAACTGAGATTTATTCCTGATTATTATTTGACCATGCTTGTCACTTATGAACATTTTTGAACATCTTGGCATGGTTCTGTTATAATCTTCACCCGGCACAGCCAGAAGAGGACTGGCCACCCTCATAGCCTGGTTCCTCTCTAGGTTTCTTCCTAGGTTTTGGCCTTTCTAGGAGTTTTTCCTAGCACCGTGCTTCTACACCTGCATTACTAGCTGTTTGGGGTTTTAGGGCTGGGTTTCTGTACAGCACTTGAGATATTAGCTGATGTAGAAGGGCTATATAAAATAAAATTGATTGATTGATTGATTGACTTATTCCCATTAATTACACACAAACACACACACATCCTGAACACACACACACACACACACACACACATTGTCAAAGCAACTCTTTGTAAACTTTGGTGTCCCTGATTTGTGCTTCTGTAGAACTACAGCTGATATTTAATATGACCAAGTAAGTAATGATGGTGGTCTTTGACTTTGACTTCACTTGAATTAAGACTTATTCTTAGTCATATTCTTCACAGCAGTCAACACTCACATTTTCTAAGTCCAGGTTTCATTCTGTTCTCTCCACCATGTTCCACACTGTAGTGGTAAGCAGAAGAACAGACAGTCATTGAGGGATACACCTGAACTCACACACACACACACACACACAGACTCACACACACACACACACAGACTCACACACACACACACACACACACACACACACACACACACACACACACACACACACACACACACACACACACACACACACACACACTGGACACACACAGTCTTTATATAACTTAGTCCAAGTGGTGGTCAGAATGTTTGTCTTAACTAGCCTGATAACTCCAACATGTCTGATATGAACATTGACATAAACCCTCTACATACTTGAGTTTCTCCAGTCTGCAGTGTGGATCCTCCAGTCCAGCAGAGAGCAGTCTGACTCCTGAGTCTCCTGGGTGATTGTAGCTCAGATCCAGCTCTCTCAGGTGTGAGGGGTTTGACTTCAGAGCTGAGACCAGAGAAGCACAGCCTTCCTCTGTGACTAGACAGCCTGACAGCCTGCAAAGAGTCAAATCATATTAAAACCACACTGCTATTCTTTGGTGGTGAAAATAGTGGCAGTATATTTTTTCAACATTTTCAGATATATCAGTGTCCTGAAACCTGCCATATCTATTCATAAATGAATGTATCATTATTAGAAATGACAAATTATCAAAGTATTGCTTGTAGATAGAAAAATGCATATGACACATATTTGAGTATATTAACCAGAGCAGTTTAAAAAGCAGTATCAGTCAAAAGACAGACAGCGAGGTATAAGATTTAGATTGTATTGAGTATACAGTCCACACCATATCTAGTTTGACAGTGAAGCTAACATTTTAAATGTGGCTCTATACTCCAGCATTTTGGATTTGAGATCAAAATGTTTAATATGAGGTGACAGTATATAATGTCACCTTTTATTTGAGGGTATTTTAATACATATCTGTTTCACCGTTTATAAATGAAAGCACTTTATGTATCTAGTCCCCCTATTTGAAGAAGTAATGAAGTATTCTGACCAATTCACTTATAGTGTATTAAAGTAGTCAAAGTTTAGTATTTGGTCCCATATTCCTTGAACACAATGACTACATCAATCTTGTGACTCAAACTTGTTGGTTGCATTTGCAGTTGTTTTGGTTGTGTTTTGGGTTATGTTTTGCCCAATATTAAAATGGTGGATGATGACTGGAGTAATTTTCTGTCTAAGTGAGTAATAACATGTTTCTAAACACTACTAAATTAATCGTAATGATGCCATGATTAAGAAAAATCATGAATGAATCATGAATAATAATGAGTGAGAAAGTTACAGAGGCTACAACAAAACATACTAACCTCTCACCATTACCAATAACAGAGGGGGTATGATCCTTGTTCCTCTGTAACTTTCTCATTCAACATCATTCACGATTCATTCATGATTATTCATAATCATAGTAGCATCCACATGAATGTAGAAGTGTTCAGAAACATCTTCTATTCTTACTGACAATACAAGTGAAGTGACTCCAAAATGACAGGACATTATTCAAAATTCAGTTTCTATTGGGAAAAACATCATCTAAAACACAACCAAAACAAACTGCAAATGCATTCAACAAGTTTGTAGAATCACAAGCTTGATGTAATCACTGCAGGTAAGGAATATGGGACCAAATACTAAACTTATGACTAAAAGAATTTGTCCAAATAATTACGACTTCTTCAAATGGGAGAACTAGACACATAAAATGCTTTCTTATCTAAACGGAAAAACAGATATGTATGAAAAAACCTAAAATAAAAGGAGACATTCTGTACTGTTGCCTAATATGACCCATTATATCTCAAATCCAGATTGCTGGAGCATAGCACTTCAAATGTAAAACTGTAAGGTTCACTGTCCAAACACATATGGTGTGGACTATGTGTGCCTGGTAAACACATGTGGATCTGGTGAACAGTTATCACTTGTTGACCAACTACAGGAATACTGACCTCAGAGTCTCCAGTTTACAGTGGGATTCCCCAGTCCAGCAGAGAAGCAGCTTCACTCCTGAATCCTTCAGGTCATTGTTACTCAGATCCAGCTCTCTCAGGTGTGAGGGGTTTGACTTCAAAGCTGAGAACAGAGAAGCACAGCCTTTCTCTGTGACTAGACAGCCTGACAGCCTGCAAAGAGTCAAATCATATTAAAAACCACCCCTGCTATTCTTTGGTGGTGAAGATAGTGCCAGTATATTTTGTCAACATTTTCAGATACATCAGTTTCCTGAAACCTGCCATACTTATAAATGTATCCTTATTAGAAATTACAAATTATCAAAGTATTGCTTGTAGAGAGAAAAATATAAAGTACAAATATTTGAGTAGACTGACCAGAGCAGTTTAAAAAGCAGTATCAGTCAAAAGACAGACAGTGAGGTATCAGATTTAGATTGTATTGAGTATACAGTCCACACCATATCTATTTTGACAGTGAAGCTAACATTTGAAATTTGGCTCTATACTCCAGCATTTTGGATTTGAGATAAAATGTTTCATATGACGTGACAGTATATAATGTCACCTTTTATTTGAGGGTATTTTCATATATATCTGTTTCACCGTTTAGAAATGAAAGCACTTTATGTATCCAGTCCCCCTATTTGAAGAAGTCATAAGTATTCTGACCAATTAACTTATAGTGTATTAAAGTAGTCAAAAGTTTAGTATTTGGTCTGTCGTGAGAATTACAACATTATGTTAATCACACCTTTACAGTAGCTTAGTAAAGTATTCTCAATTGATTGAGGTCTGGGCTTTGACTAGGCCATTCCAAGACATTTAAATGTTTCCCCTTAAACCACTCGAGTGTATGCTTAGGGTCATTGTCCTGCTGGAAGGTGAACCCTCAAGAATTTCCCTGTATTTAGCACCATCCATCATTCCTTCAATTCTGACCAGTTTCCCAGTCCCTGCCGATGAAAAAACATCCCCACAGCATGATGCTGCCACCACCATGCTTCACTGTGGGGATGGTGTTCTCGGGGTGATGAGAGGTTGGTTGTACAGACATAGCTTTTTCCTTGATAGCCAAAAGCTTAATTTTAGTCTCATCTGACCAGAGTACCTTCTTCCATATGTTTGGGGAGTCTCCCACATGCCTTTTTGCTTATTTTTTTCTTAAAGCAATGGCTTTTTTCTGGCCACACTTCCGTAAAGCACAGCTGTGTGGAGTGTACTGGTTTAAAGTGGTCCTATGGACAGATACTCCAATCTTCCGCTGTGGAGCTTTGCAGCTCCTTCAGGGTTATCTTTGGGCTCTTTTGTTGCCTCTCTGATTAATGCCCTCCTTGCCTGGTCCATGAGTTTTGGATTGATGGTTGTATAATGCAAGGTATCATGGTATGGATGGTTGTGAGGAGAACCCTCCCTCCAGGTGATTAATTAACACCCAACTTCATAAATTAAGGCAAAGACTTAGTGTCCTATGTTGCATTAGTATGTCTGTATAAACAAGCAGTAAATGAACTGGAGACAGATATTTGGCTCCATGTAAATCTTGATGTCTGTTACATGAGAGCACAATGTACCTTTATATAATTTCACGTATCTGTTCTTCGTCACAAGGACTCAAGAAGACTATAGAGAGTTGTAAACGAATCCTGTTTATTTTGGGGCTTTAACTCACACCTTAACTGTAACCTTAGCTTTAACTCGGTGACTGTTAACACTCCATTACTGCAGTAATTAATAAAGCTAAATTGCTTTGAGGAAATCTAAAAGTCTCTCCTTTGATTCGAATAATTACCACGACAGTTCCCATATTCCTTGCCGACAATGACTAAATCAAGCTTGTGACTGCCATGATTAAGAAATATCATGAATGAATCATGAATAATAATGAATGAGAGAGTTACAGAGGCTACAACAAAACATACTAACCTCTCACTATTAACATCAAATAAAAAGGTGACATTCTGTAATGTCGCCTAATATGAAACATTTTATCTCAAATCCAAAATGCTGGAGCATAGCAAAACATTTAAAACTGTAAGCTTCACTGTCCAAACACATATGGTGTGGTCTAAGTGTACCTGGTAAACACATGTGGATCTGGTGAACAGTTATCACTTGTTGACCAAATACAGGAATACTGACCTCAGAGTCTCCAGTTTACAGTGGGGATCCCCCAGTCCAGCAGAGAGCAGCTCCACTCCTGAATCCTCCAGGTCATTGTTACTCAGGTCCAGCTCTCTCAGGTGTGAGGGGTTTGACTTTGAGCTGAGACCAGAGAAGCACAGCCTTCCTCTGTGACTAGACAGCCTGACAACCTGACAAAGAGATCATCATGATTTCACAAACACACTGTTAATTTAACACAAGTAGTGTAGAAGGACAATGGCTGATGTCTCTTTGTCCTGTCTCGGAGCTCTACTGACAATTATTTCGACCTCATGGCTTGGTTTTTGCTCTGACATGCACTGTCAACCGTGGGACCTACAGTGGCTTGCGAAAGTATTCACCCCCCTTGGCATTTTTCCTATTTTGTTGCCTTACAACCTGGAATTAAAATGGATTTTGGGGGGGGGGGGTTGTATCATTTGATTTACACAACATGCCTACCACTTTGAAGATGCAAAATATTTTTTGGGGTGAAACAAACAAGAAATAAGACAAAAAAACAGAAAACTTGAGCGATGCGTAACTACTTTGTAGAGCCACCTTTTGCGGCAATTACAGCTGCAAGTCTCTTGGGGTATTACATTTTTAAATTTTAAATTTCATTTAGCAGTCGCTATCCAGAGCGACTTACAGTTAGTGAGTTTCTGATCTTTTTTTATAACCCAACCCTGATCTGTACTTCTCCACAACTTTGTCCCTGACCTGTTTGGAGAGCTCCTTGGTCTTCATGGTGCCGCTTGCTTGGTGGTGCCCCTTGCTTAGTGGTGTTACAGACTCTGGGGCCTTTCAGAACAGGTGTACATATACTGAGATCATGTGACACTTAGATTGCACACAGGTGGACTTTATTTCATTTCACTTCACCAATTTGAACTATTTTGTGTATGTCCATTACATGAATTCCAAATAAAAATCCATTTAAATTACAGATTGTAATGCAACAAAATAGGAAAAACGCCAAGGGGGATGAATACTTTTGCAAGGCACATCTAATTTCCAGTGTCTAGTGTCTGTGTTTATGTTGAAGGTGAATCAACAGTTACTACATCCATTTTTGGATCCACATCCATTTTTGGATCCACATCCATTTTTGGACTTATTAATTAATGATATCTACCCATTGATTCAGAAAATAATATAACTTATAAATGCCTTATGAGCTTAGTTCAACTGCCATGACCGACTTTGGGAAGCTCTGCTCAGCAGAACCCAAAATACACGTTTTTTTTTACTCCTAACACTGTAAAGCCTCAAAACATGGTTAAAACTATAGTTTTTGTACCATGGATGGTCAGTCTTAGCATCCATCCTCTGTCTATACATTTATGTGGATACATTTCTCCAGCCCAAGCCCAGCTTTTTTACCAAAACAGTGGCAGGAAGACACTTTGTGGGTGGGTGGGTGGGTGGATGGATGGATGGATGGATAACTGTGAAGTAATGAGTGACCATTTTAGAAAATCATGGGACATATATTTTTGCTGCTTGTAGCCTATAACTGATGCTTCGTGGTCTTATGCAGCCATCTATTGGAAATTTAGCAATTAAAAGTTATTAATTCACATAAAGACATTGGTGAGGCAGCTGATAAATAAAGTGTATTTTTTCTTGTTAATTCCTTAGATCAGTCTCAAACCTGCCCCACCTATCCCACGCCAATTGCTGGACTTTCACATAGAGGTTACTAGGTCACCCAGTTCAAACCACATTTTAAAAATAAAACAAATGTGTCTTATTTATCAAGTGTTCTGCCTTGCAATAACAAATATCATAAAATAACTAATAACAACAAAAATACAGCAAAACGCTTGACAGGTTTTGATTAACAAAATAATCAAAATGTTATTTAGTACTATAATTGTATTTACTAAGATAATATTATTACTAAAATAGTTTCTAAAAGTGTTCTAGGCTACCCTACCCTAGAATTAGGGTTAAGGTTAAGGCTAAAATAGGTTATACCTAGGGTTAGGGGTTAGGGTTATGGCTAAAATAGAATTAGGGTTAAGGGTTAAGGCTAAAATAGGTTATATTTAGGGTTAGAGTTTCTGTATAGCACTTTATGACATCTGCTGATGTAAAAAGGGCTTTATAAATACATTTGATTGATTGATTGATTGATTGATTGATTGATTGTTAGGTTTAGGGTTTGTAAGGCAAAAAAAACAGTATGGGTTTATAGCTCTCTTGCGCCTCCCTGTGGCCGTCTGTGGGTACTACACAACTCATTCACGACATCTGCTAGGTTCATAATCTGAGGTAGCAACTGCGTCAGATCTACAAATCCATTAGCTAGACCACCCGATTAGACAACAATCACCCCATTATATCCATTTGGTTTGCAACTCAGTGAACCTGCGCAGCATTCGCTCAATTCCATGCCTACAAACTAAGATTTCGATGAATATCAAATTACCCAGCAGCCATTTAGAAACAACAAGTCGTCAAAAAATGGTTATTTCTTACTTAAAAATGTCTTCTGGCTGTTTAAATCGGCCACATCTTGAAAAAGAGAACAGGGACGTGTTTTTTTAGATTGTACACTTTTTTCTTAAAACATATATGGTTAACCATGACCAGAAACTGTTTAACGTTTGATGGCTACACGCCAGCCATCGTGTTGAGACAGTGGCTAACCACAACGTGTATTCAGGTGAACAGTGAGGTCGCTCACCAAGTTACCTGAGGTAAACCTAAAGGGTTAACGCTCACTAAGTAGCCGTAACCTTGTCAATAATAAGTTACCTGAGGTAAACCTACAGGGTTAACGCTCACTAAGTAGCCTTAACCTTGTTAATAATAAGTTACTTGAGGTAAACCTACAGGGTTAACGCTCACTAAGTAGCCGATAACCTTGTTAATAATAAGTTACCTGAGGTAAACCTACAGGGTTAACGCTCACTAAGTAGCCATAACCTTGTTAATAATAAGTTACCTGAGGTAAACCTACAGGGTTAACGCAGGCAGGTCTCATTGATAACAATAGTGAAGCTGGCATTGTGACGCAGAACAATGGGCTGGGAATAGAACGTTCTGAAGGGCGAGTCGGTGTCACGGAGCTCAATAGAATTAATAGGAGCTGGTAGGGTGAAAAATGCCCAAACATAAGGCCTGTTGTTTCGAGATTACTTCATAACCAGGGACAGAAGGTAATATTATGAAACTGGGCTCCATGGCGGATGCAATGAACTAATTTTATCAGAAATAAACGTTGTAAAAAATGTCACTTGATGCGCCCAAAAATAATATTCAAAAGTTCAGTCCTTGGACACAGAGGGGATTAAACACTAAAGTTACCGTCCATCTAGTGAAGAGAGAGGAGAACCGGACAGAGGGATGGTAGGTAGCCAGCATCCGTCAACGAGAGAGGGAGAAGCCCTCCACGGTATTTAACAGGTGGAAGAAACAACCAGGTAGCTCCATCGGTCCACAAGAAATGCAGGCAGCCGGTGATGATGTAGTGGTAGCTAGGATAACTAGGATGCTGCTGGTAAAGAGTAGCTAGCTTAGCTAGCTGTACCGACTAGCTTGGCTAACTAGCAGGTCGTTCGTCTGTCCCTCGAGGATGATGACGAACCCGTTGAACCACACAATTAAACAAGACTAGCGAGTGAAAAGGATCTGGCTACACTCATACTGTCACTGACCATTAAGCAAAAAAGCAAATTGAACAATAAACTTCGGTGTCTCAACACTGTAACGAACTCCGTCGTCATTTCCCAACATCACCTCAGCCCACTCTGCGCGTAACTGGACAATATGCTTGGCGCCAAACCGTACGTGGACGCGGACAGTTCTGTACGGGGACGCGGACAGCTTCAGAACGCGGACATGAGCAGAGCCACACAATAAACTAAACCAAGTCTTTACAGTGGCTTACATTAGTAATATTCATTTTTTATTATGTAAAACAAAATGATTCGTTTTTTTAAAACAACGTTTTGAGATCTGGGCCCATATCCAAAAAAGCGTCTCAGAGTAGAAAATGTGTCGTATAAGTGCTGAGAATAAAGCCATTTTAGTCCTATCTCTTATGGGTATAAATTAAAGCTATGCATGAAGCCTCTTTATTCATAAGCGTCCCACCTAGTTGGCAGATATTTAGGACACCTCATGAGCTGTCCTAACCAGTTAAGAGGTACCAGCAGGTGTCTTGATAATAGAAACATGCAGCGAGTCAGTGGTTTCTGTGCCACATGTAGTTGCTTTGGGAGCAGTGGTGACCTGTCATTCAGGGCAGAGCCCCACCTGTTTAGCAGATGCTCTTACCCAGAGCGATTTACAGTGAGTGCATTCATCTTAAGATAGCTAGGTGAGACAACCAGATAATACAGTCAAATATACAGGATACGGACATTCAATTTCAGCTAAACAATGGATATATAGCGTTTTGCAATAAAAATAATAATAATTATCTACATCTAAAATCTATTAATTAAACATCTGAGAACAGTAATATTGAAGGTACCCATAAGCAACCATTTCTGAAAAACATGTATTGTGGAAATAGCATTTAGGAAATAAACTCTTAATAATTCTTAAACAAAATTGTCATCTCACCTCTTAGCTTTGGTGTCATGTTGTCCCCAGAGAGACTCATTTTAGAGGCAGGGCCCCCCTCCTCTCTCTCCCCAGAGAGACTCATTTTAGACCACTGACCCCTAAACAGAGATCCAACATGTTGGTTGTAGTTAACACAGTAATTATTGAATGTGAATTGTTATCATTTATTAATTATCTCTTACACAAACATTTACTAACAGACATATTGAAACAGTCAGGCTATTTAATGCAATCAAATGAACATCTGGTTGTGACATCTCTTCTCCATGTTAACTGTCAATAATAATAATAAGTCACTGTTTGTTAAGGTAGTTATAGACAGTGCAGCAACACAAGGCCATGTCTCACAGTTATTTGTATTCATTAAAAGTCGGCCAATTATTATCTTTAAATCTGTTATTTTCTAAACGTATCTGAGAATGTAGACAGAAGGGCTAAAACAGGGCTTGATTGATCTGGGGGGATCAGTGATCTATACAGAAAGGTTTTTTTGCAACAATTAAGATATTTTTTATTATTTAAAGTAGGCTAGGTTATAATGTATAACAGTAATTTTTTTGTGTAAAGCAGATCAAGGTCTATACCTCAGCCAGTGGTGACCCGTCATTCAGGGCAGGTGGCCTTTCCTGTTTTGCATGTTATTTTGGCATTAATACGTGTCACATATCAGTTTGCAAAAATGTAAAAATAATATATATATATAATTGAGTTAATAAAGCCGCATACAAACATGGTCTCTTTTTGTTTTCTTGAGTAAGGCAGCTCCAAAATGCAGGTGTTTCAGCCTAGCTCAGTGCTTTCTGTGGTGGTGGGTCAAGACAGAAGACAATACGGAGCATTGCTTCGTGATTGGCTCAGTGTTCTGTCACTCATGGGGACCGCCAAGTCTAAGGGTAGAGCTAGAAAATTCAAGCCCATTGGGTGCTGCCACAGAGTTACATTAGAAGTGTCCATTCAAGAAGGTAATTGGCCACAGATAAAATGACGTCAAATCACATTATATCTACGGTAGCTTTGATTGGACTGATCATGTCAACATCATACTTTCAAAATCTTAGCCAGCAGTCATCATCACGAATCAAGTTGACAATCTACAGGCAAATCCTTTTTAATCCTTTTCATATGAAGCAGAAATAATGAAGAGAAATGATAGGACAGCTGTTGGGACTCTGCTGTTGGGACTCTGCTGTTGGGACTCTGCTGTCGGGACTCTGCTGTGGGGACTCTGCTGTCGGGACTCTGCTCGGGACTCTGCTGTCGGGACTCTGCTGTCGGGACTCTGCTGTCGGGACTCTGCTGTCGGGACTCTGCTGTTGGGACTCTGCTGATGGGACTCTGCTGTTGGGACTCTGCTGTTGGGACTCTGCTTTATGTAGGCCCTAACAGTTTGTGGGCACCGTTTGTCACCGTTATAGTACAATGAATGTATTGTTTAGTGTTGTGTTGTGGAGTGGCTTTGCTGGCATGCATCCCCCCTTTATTTATGTTTTGCCCCACCAAGATTGACATGCTAAAATCACTACTGACCTCAGCTATAGTCTAGATGACCAGCCTAAACCTGTTCAGATCAGTTCCCATAACGTTATAACAGTAACAGTAGCAGGAGCCTAGTCCTGATACAGATGGAGGTCTATACCTCAGCTATAGCCTACATATCCTAGATGACCAGCCTAAACCTGTTCAGATCAGTTCCCATAACGTTATAGACCTCACAGTAGCAGGACAGAGCTTGTAGCCTAGGCATGGTATTTTGCACACCATTTCCAACGGAGACCATCAGGTTTGTCAGCATGATAAGTGATCATAGCTCAAACCTACTCTGACTATTGAATGCCTGACGTCGACCTAACCTTATAATAGTTTGTAGTTTAGCCTAGACCTACGAGAGTCTGCCCGTCTTTCCTACATATCAACACATTCATCCGACTTCTAATGTTACCGAGAAATATGCCACAGTTTCAACAGCCATTGTGTAACTGCGTAGGCTACACACTTACTTTCACGTTCATATGAGGAAATCACATAACTTCTTACAGTCGCTGGTGCAGCCGCCTGTTCTCTTGCAGATGAAGTAGCTTTATAGGCAACTCATTCAACCAGCCTAAACAACAGTAAATAAAAGATGTCAAATGGTCAAAAGTCAATCCTGATATAGCCATGAACATCAAAGAGAGGGTATTACTACAGATGTAGGATCTTAATTTTAGCCAGTTTGCTACAGCAGGAAAATAATCCTGCAGCAACAGGACATTTGAATTATTATGTGGATTATAATTAATGAACCATTTTATAATAGAAAAATTGAATTTATCATCTTCAGAATTTTTTTTAAAAGCTTAAATACACTCAAATACACTACAAGTTTTAGTTATCCTGCTACTGGGTGATCAAATGAAGATCCTACATCTGTAGAGAGATTATGTTTTTATCTAAATAAGGCAGTTTGAGTTATTAGCAATAACGTTGCAAACCGGTCAGCTGCTGTAAACCTATGTGATTGGATGTTATAGACCCCCATCTGAACAGTTTATTTCCCCATGCTGTGGCCCTCACCAACTGGCCATCTGGCCCATAGAGACTAAAGGACTATACACTCTATGCTGCACACCACATCAAGCCATCTCTGAACTGTACACTACCATCTGGCCCATAGAGACTAAAGGACTATACACTCTATGCTGCTCACCACATCAAGCCATCTCTGAACTGTACACTACCATCTGGCCCATAGAGACTAAAGGACTATACACTCTATGCTGCTCACCACATCAAGCCATCTCTGAACTGTACACTACCATCTGGCCCATAGAGACTAAAGGACTATACACTCTACGCTGCTCACCACATCAAGCCATCTCTGAACTGTACACTACCATCTGGTCCATAGAGACTAAAGGACTATACACTCTATGCTGCTCACCACATCAAGCCATCTCTGAACTGTACACTACCATCTGGCCCATAGAGACTAAAGGACTATACACTCTATACTGCTCACCACATCAAGCCATCTCTGACCTGTACACTACCATCTGGCCCATAGAGACTAAAGGGACTATACACTCTATGCTGCACACCACATCAAGCCATCTCTGAACTGTACACTACCATCTGGCCCATAGAGACTAAAGGACTATACACTCCACGCTGCACACCACATCAAGCCATCTCCGAACTGTACACCACCATCTGGTCCATAGAGACTAAAGGACTATACACTCTATGCTGCTCACCACATCAAGCCATCTCTGAACTGTACACTACCATCTGGTCCATAGAGACTAAAGGACTATACACTCTATGCTGCTCACCACATCAAGCCATCTCTGAACTGTACACTACCATCTGGCCATAGAGACTAAAGGACTATACACTCTATGCTGCACACCACATCAAGCCATCTCTGAACTGTACACTACCATCTGGTCCATAGAGACTAAAGGACTATACACTCTATGCTGCACACCACATCAAGCCATCTCTGAACTGTACACTACCATCTGGTCCATAGAGACTAAAGGACTATACACTCTAGTGCTGCTCACCACATCAAGCCATCTCTGAACTGTACACTACCATCTGGGCCCATAGAGACTAAAGGACTATACACTCTATACTGCTCACCACATCAAGCCATCTCTGAACTGTACACTACCATCTGGCCCATAGAGACTAAAGGACTATACACTCTATGCCGCACACCACATCAAGCCATCTCTGAACTGTACACTACCATCTGGTCCATAGAGACTAAAGGACTATACACTCTATGCTGCTCACCACATCAAGCCATCTCTGAACTGTACACTACCATCTGGCCCATAGAGACTAAAGGACTATACACTCTATACTGCTCACCACATCAAGCCATCTCTGAACTGTACACTACCATCTGGCCCATAGAGACTAAAGGACTATACACTCTATGCTGCACACCACATCAAGCCATCTCTGAACTGTACACTAAATAACTGAACTATACTGCATTTGCACTCTGTTCATCTCTCTTAGATATATTTATACTGGTACTGTACATGTGGACATCCACCGTATAGCAACTGTATTCCCACTGTACTGTATATCTGTATACCAACTGTATACCCACTGTACTGTATATCTGTATACCAACTGTATTCCCACTGTACTGTATATCTGTATACCAACTGTATTCCCACTGTACTGTATATCTGTATACCAACTGTATACCCACTGTACTGTATATCTGTATACCAACTGTATTCCCACTGTACTGTATATCTGTATACCAACTGTATTCCCACTGTACTGTATATCTGTATATCAACTGTATTCCCACTGTACTGTATATCTGTATACCAACTGTATTCCCACTGTACTGTATATCTGTATATCAACTGTATTCCCACTGTACTGTATATCTGTATATCCACTGTATTCCCACTGTACTGTATATCTGTATATCAACTGTATTCCCACTGTACTGTATATCTGTATATCCACTGTTCATTATCTTATAGCTCTATGCTCACTCTTCCTAGTTGTGTATAATGTTGTACAGACATTTGTGTAAACTCTTCTGTCTGTATTCTGTCTCTAAATGTTGTCTGTCACTATCACCATGTAGAATTATGTGTACAGATGTAAGATTTAATTTGATCACCCCCCACTGCAGAATAACTTTCCACAGCAACGCAGGAAATGTAAAACTTGTAGTGTATTTTAGGTTTTAAAAGGCTTTTGAAGTTTGTAATTTCCACTTACAAATTTCAGACTTGAGTTTCGCTTAATAAAAATGTATCAACCGCTACAAAAATGTCCATTAATTATAATTCACATAATAATTTACATTTTCTGTTGCTGCAGGAATATTTTCCTGCTGTAGCAAACTGGCTCAAATTAAGATCCTACATATGTATGTGCAAATGTACTTGGCGAATAAAGGTGATTCTGATTCTGCAAAGGTTGAGTCTCTAGATTCCTTGCTGCTCTGGGGAAATAATGAAATGGTTGTCATAGTGATTTAAACTGGGCCTGGTTATCTCCAAACTTTGAGACCATGTCATTTGTTATATTTCACCCTATTGATAAAGGAAGCTAGAAGGCTGAACCCAGAGACAACTTTAAATCAACACTTACTGATATTATCCTAAAATCCTTTCACTCATATTGTTGTGTCTCTTTGTTCAACGGACGTCGGGTAGTCTGTGATATTAATATTGTATCAAACAGCGGGGCAGGGCAGTGAACCCAGGTCACTGGCGAAAAAGGCAAACACCCTAAGCATCGCAGCAATAGGGTTAAACCTAATTATAACCTGTCTATAGGGTTAAACCTATTGCTGCGATGGGAATTGTAACCTGTCTCACACTGCCCCCTATAAAAGCAAGTCCTGTGATTCGACTACTCAGACCCCTCACACATCCGGGCCGTGCATTCTGATGGCCTCACAGACACCATACTACTTCTGACACCAATGTAGCAAACAGCAGAGCAGGGAAGCGAAACCAGGTTGCACGTGTAAAAGGCAAACAACCTACGCATCGCACCAATAGGGTTAACCCACATGGTGGGAATTGGAATGTGGCTCACACTGCCCCCTCCGACCAGGAAGTCGACTACTCACATGTCCGGGGCCAGTTTGATGGCCTCACAGCCGCCATTCCACTTCTCACACCAATGTAATTATCTGGCAACAGCTCTGGTGGACATTCCTGCAGTCAGCATGCCAATGGCACGCTCCCTCAAAACCTAAGACATCTGTGGCATTGTGTTGTGTGACAAAACTGCACATTTTCGAGTGGCCTTTTATTGTCCCCAGCACAAGGTGTCCTGTGTAATGATCATGCTGTTTAATCAGCTTCTTGATATTCCACCCCTGTCTGGTGGATGGATTATCTTGGCAACGGATAAATGCTCACTAACAGGGATGTTAACAAATGTGTGCACAAAATCGGAGAGAAATATGCTTTTTGTGCAAATGGAACATTTCTGGGATATTTTATTTCAGCTCATGAAACATGGGACCAACACTTTACATGTTGCGTTTATACACTGCTCAAAAAATTAAGGGAACACTAAAATAACACATCCTAGATCTGAATGAATGAAATAATCTTATTAAATACTTTTTTCTTTACATAGTTGAATGTGCTGACAACAAAATCACACAAAAAATATCAATGGAAATCAAATTTATCAACCCATGGAGGTCTGGATTTGGAGTCACCCTCAAAATTAAAGTGGAAAACCACACTACAGGCTGATCCAACTTTGATGTAATGTCCTTAAAACAAGTCAAAATGAGGCTCAGTAGTGTGTGTGGCCTCCACGTGCCTGTGACCTCCCTACAACGCCTGGGCATGCTCCTGTTGAGGTGGCGGATGGTCTCCTGAGGGATCTCCTCCCAGATCTGGACTAAAGCATCCGCCAACTCCTGGACAGTCTGTGGTGCAACGTGGCGTTGGTGGATGGAGCGAGACATGATGTCCCCAGATGTGCTCAATTGGATTCAGGTCTGGGGAACGGGCGGTCCATAGCATCAATGCCTTCCTCTTGCAGGGAACTGCTGACACACTCCAGCCACATGAGGTCCAGCATTGTCTTGCATTAGGAGGAACCCAGGGCCAACTGCACCAGCATATGGTCTCACAAGGGGTCTGAGGATCTCATCTCGGTACCTAATGGCAGTCAGGCTACCTCTGGCGCAGCACATGGAGGACTGTGCGGCCCCCAAAGAAATGCCAACCCACACCATGACTGACCCACCGCCAAACCGTTCATGCTGGAGGATGTTGCAGGCAGCAGAACGTTCTCCACAGCGTCTCCAGACTCCGCACGTCTGTCACATGTGCTCAGTGTGAACCTGCTTTCATCTGTGAAGAGCACAGGGCGCCAGTGGCGAATTTGCCAAATCTTTGTGTTCTCTGGCAAATGCCAACGTCCTGCACGGTGTTGGGCTTTAAGCACAACCCCCACCTGTGGACGTCGGGCCCTCATACCACCCTCATGGTCTGTTTCTGACCGTTTGAGCAGACACATGCACATATGTGGCC
>NW_025533652.1:540000-570853 GCF_020615455.1 Coregonus clupeaformis
TGCTGATATGCTAATATGTACATAGGGTAACATGCTGATATGCTAATATGTACATAGGGTAACATGCTGATATGCCAATATGTACATAGGGTAACATGCTGATATGCTAATATGTACATAGGGTAACATGCTGATATGCTAATATGTACATAGGGTAACATGCTGATATGCTAATATGTACATAGGGTAACATGCTGATATGCTAATATGTACATAGGGTAACATGCTGATATGCTAATATGTACATAGGGTAACATGCTGATATGCTAATATGTACATAGGGTAACATGCTGATATGCTAATATGTACATAGGGTAACATGCTGATATTTAGTCCTGCAGTTATGACTGTAATGTCGACATGTCGAATGATAACGTCCTCAAAAGAATGTAGCACGGAGGAACCCAGAATGCAAATGAATGTCTGAACTCTAATATGGTCGCGAGCCCCAAAACTGTCTTCTTGGGCAAAAGCCTCATTGCCAGTATGGCAGTAGCCACGTTCAATGAGGGAGCCACTGCTATATCAGATGTGATGGACTAATTG
Organism: Coregonus clupeaformis; assembly: GCF_020615455.1. Taxonomy (NCBI): domain Eukaryota; kingdom Metazoa; phylum Chordata; class Actinopteri; order Salmoniformes; family Salmonidae; genus Coregonus; species Coregonus clupeaformis. The sequence continues at coordinate 540,547 of NW_025533652.1, forward strand.
TGTATTGGCAGCACTTTGGCGCCACTGGAAGCAATCAGAGAGGAGTTGTGAGAGCTGATGCTGCTTCAATGGAGTGTGACAAGGGGAGGCGCAGGTCACATGACACAGTCAAGAAAGTAAAGCAGCACCAGCAACAACTCAAAGAGGGCCGTACATATGGGGCAGGGATAGCTGATTACTGTTCTGCACATTTCAACAGCCATACAAAAGCCTTGGATGTGACAAATCGAGCAAAGTGATATGAGAATTTGGCCAAAACTGCATATTTGCCCTACAAACCAGTATTCAAAGCATATGCTCTATTGCTTGAAACAAATGTATTAAACGTGCTGATGTATTTGTAAAAGGTATATTTGATGTTTATCTGTCAGTTTAGAAGTGATATATGAAAAAGAGATTAATTTAATGTGACGTAAATGGTCATATTTATGGAAAGTACATTTTAATTGTAGTCTGTGGTGTTTGGCATTACAGTTGTTCTCAATTGCTAAAACACAATTTCTGAAACCTTGCTCCATTTCCCTGAAAACATTAAACAGCAAAACCTCATCTTCAAGCACTATTTACAAAACCCTCTGACTCCTCTCGCAAAATGAAACATTCGCCCTCAAAACAGTTTTTACCTGTGTTCAAATTCAAACACTGCTCTCAAATCATAAACAAAGTGATCAAAATGATAAACACTCTCAAGCAGTCAGTAAACAATACACCGAAAAATAGAAAACACATTGTTCAAAACATACAGTTCTCAGGGAGAAGTACATTTTTAATCTCAAAACAAATGTCATGTTTTTCCATCATTGTCTTTTGATGAACGAAAAACATGTTCTATCATAGTAGCTCAAAATGGATCAGAAATTACTACTCTGCTTTTGCTCTTTGCAATTTAGTTTTTGTTCTTCCTCCTCCTTGTACCCCTATTTTTACAGTACTGTACCCTGCATCTCACAAACTTGTCCTTTGTCTCTGTGATACTGTAATTCTTGTTCTTTGTTGATATGAACCTGCAACCAGTCAAAATTTATTGAGCAGTCAGTTCTGTTAACAAATGGAAAGCCCAATGTTCAGGGCCATACAATTTGTCCATTGTACAGTATACAGCCTACAATGCACTGTACTACAGTATACAATACTAAAAAGGACAAAAATCAAAGGAGTAAACATGTGATCAATGTGATTCTCCTTGTCTTTGGGCTGGGTCAGGCCAGAACACTTCGTCCACATCACAAGCAATATTGTCCCTCCTGAGGCAACGGGAAGAAGCCTCTTGTGTGCCGTATCCAGCCCTGACATGATTCCTCACCTGTATCACCACAGGCTAAATCCATGGCTTGCAGCAGATTTACTCTGGTGTAGGGTTGTCTATCATACACTTTCCATCTCCAAGAGGAGAAATACTCCTCAATCGGATTCAGGAAAGGCAGTATGGAGGGAGGTACAAGTTCATAAACTGCCCGTTGATGTTAAACCATTCCCTTACCTGAGCAGCTGGGTGAAACTGACATTGTCCCACACTATCACATAGGTGGGAATGGGATTCTCATTTACTCTTGAACCTGCTGCTCAAATAAAATATCTCTTAGATTGGCAATAAATCTTAGAAGGTGCCGGGTGTTATATGGCCCGAGTGTAACATGGTGATGTAGAACACCATGGTTGCCGATAGCAACACAGATTGTGACATCGCCACCTCGTTGACCAGGGACTTCAACAACGGCCCGCTGTCCAATTTATGTTTCGGGCCTCTCCCTTCTCCTCTTTGTTAGATTGAAGCCTTGATTCATCGACAAAGATGAACTCATGGGGTCTGTCCAAGGATTCCAAGTCAAATATTGTCTGTGTAGAAATACAATATACTGTATGTAGGATATTGTAAGTGGTCCAGAGACAGTGCTCTACTGTAGAGTACAATTAGGCCTACTGTATGCACTTCTGATTCACATACATTGGATGTACTGAAGAGTAATGTCATTCACATAGTATGTATTAGTACTGTAGACAATCTGGATTACAGTAAATGTTTCTGAATGTACACTTACTTGCACATACTGAGCTCGGCAGTTCTTTCACCCTTGGTGAGTTGCGCTCAAAAGGTACTCTGTGTACTTGTTTCATTCGCATCCTGTTACGACGGAGGACACGGTCAATTGTGGAAATGCTCACACTGTCGATTCCCTGGAAATGTGTGTTGTCTTGTATCACTCGTTCCTGGATTTCTCTGAGTCGTATTGCATTATCTTGAAGGACCATGCCAACTATAACGGCCTCTTGCTCCCGAGTGAATATAGCTGTCCTTCCACCTGCATGTGGCAGCCTTGCAATTCTACAAAAAGTAGTTGTGCAGTTACAAAACATATTCATGCAGTACAATTCATACAGTGATGCACTTTACAAACGTCTATTGAAACAGCTGCATATAGTGTAGTACAGTAAATGTGCAATTACAAAAATACAGTAGTACACTGTACCTGTTCTCTTCTCTGAATGTCCTTACTATGGTGGACACAGAAAATCGGCTCAAATTGGGTTGCACTCTAAGTCCTGCTTCCCTCATTGTCAGTTCATGGACAAGAACATGTTCTATGACTGTTGCTCGAATTTCATCAGATATTTCCACTCTTTGTCTTCCTCTTCCTCTTCGTCCTCCTCTTCCTCTTTCTTGCCCTCCTCCTCCTCTTCCTCCTCGTCGCCCACCTGGCATACCACTGTCCTCGTCCTCTCACATTGTTTCTTCTATCCATTCTCAGACTTTCTCCTTCCTACCTTCAACAACCTGTTTGCTCTCTGAACTGCCTTATATTGGTTGTGTCGCATCATTTGAAACAGGTTAAATCCATTTTGAGTGGTTGTGTTCAATCAATGACATGTGTTCTCTATTTGCATTTGATTGTTGCCTCTTGTGTTTACCAGTATGGATGACATGTGCATTAGAGTGCAGAATGTGTTTGGAGAATGAGAATGTGTTTAGAGTTTTTGCTGAAAAGTCTAAGTGAGATCTGCAAATTGTGTTTTACCATGAAATGGTTTAAGGTATTGACAACAGACTGCATAATTAGCTAAATCAGTCCAGGCAACTGAGAACTTTGTTCAGCCAATGGGTTTTAGTGTTTTAGCAATTTGGCCTTTTATAAACGCATTTCATGCAATTCCACGTCATTTTACTTGACTGCAGACTCTGGCATAATCTTTATTAATGCCGTGTTCAAAACAACTGGAAACTCTGAGCTGGGAAATCTCAGACTTCCGACTTTAATGAGTTCAAGACAACTGGAAAATAGGGAAAAAACGAGCTCCGACTGGAAACATTTGTTTTAAACGGTCATCCAACTGGGAATTCTGGCCTCTTTCTAGAGCTCCGACTGGAAACATTTGTTTTAAACGGTCATCCAACTGGGAATTCTGGTCTCTTTCTAGAGCTCCGACTGGAAACATTTGTTTTAAACGGTCATCCTACTGGGAATTCTGGCCTCTTTCTAGAGCTCCGACTGGAAACATTTGTTTTAAACGGTCATCCTACTGGGAATTCTGGCCTCTTTCTAGAGCTCCGACTGGAAACATTTGTTTTAAACGGTCATCCAACTGGGAATTCTGGCCCATTTCTAGAGCTCCGACTGGAAACATTTGTTTTAAACGGTAACCTACTGGGAATTATGTCCTCTTTCTAGAGCTCCGACTGGAAACATTTGTTTTAAACGGTCATCCAACTCGGATTTCTGGCCTCTTTCTAGAGCTCCGACTTCCCGAGTTCCCATTTGTCTTGAAAGCGCAATACCGCACAAATGATCGAAATGACAGGCTATTTATGACACTGAAAAACTGAGAATCTGAGATCAATGAAAACGAACTTGAATCCATCAATAGCCTATGCCTGGGTGTGTCTAGACATATTGTAGGCTACAATATGAGGAGGAAATTATAGTCCTAAAAATGTTTTAAAGTTTCACTGACAGATTTGCCGCGCGTTCCCCACAGTATGCCTTGTTATTGTGCTACACTCCGTTTACATTTTAGTCATTTAGCAGACGCTCTTATCCAGACCGACTTACAGTTAGTGAGTGCATAAATTTTCATACTGGCCCCCCGTGGGAATCGAAACCACAACCCTGGCGTTGCAAATGCCATGCTCTACCAACTGAGCTACACGGGGCCTAGGTTATTTTTAAAATAAGCTATTTATCCTCTTTGACTACATTTTAGGCTTTCTCATGGTGTAGTAGGCTATTTTGAATTATTTCATTTATTTCTGAACAGACAGCAGTAATTCTATAACTTTGTAAAATGTATTTGAATTGATCAGGCGAGCTGCAGCTCCTCCAGAACCCTTGGCGCGGCTCTATAAATGATGGGCAATGCTGGAGAGATGAGAGTTGGAGGCTCATGTCTGTCAGAGCAGAGAGAGTTCTGGGAGAGATTATTATAATTTTTACATTGCTAAAAGTGACAATTATCTTTCATGCCAGGAGAGGTACCGGATCCGGCCAAATAGGTTCCTGAACAAAACAGTCCAAAACGGAGAGGTGCCGGATCCTGTTCCGGCAGGATCCGGATCAAATTAAGCACTGATAATACACTATAACCATCATATCAAAGTAAACTTGGAGTCACGCGATATGTTGCGTGGTCCTCCCACTATGATGAACTTCACAGGTTGGTGAAAGTGCAAGGTGACGAGCTTGATGCTCCTTTCCAATAAATATTAAGGGTCTTATTCAGCTAACATGATGATCGATGCTTAGCTGCCATTTGTGAAATACATATAATATCGATATAGCCATACCCACACTGTATCTGTGAGTTGTTGGCATGTGTCATGGCCAGAGTGGGCACATTTGCTATATAATGCAACAGCTTTAGTGACAAAACCATCAGTAGAGTTGAAGATGCGATGGAAACCCATTTAACTTGTGTTTTTCATGTGGTACATGGGAATTTAACCACAAAAGTAATTACGTTATCATGTACAGTCTTTTATCCACAAAAAATCAGTTTGAGGGAAAATGCGCATATTGTTTTATGCAGATTTTAGAATATTCGCATGGAATCCTTTCGAATATTGGATGAAAACCTATCTATTGACCAGATACTCCATTGGCCGCTCTAACAATGAAAATAATTGTCTTAAAAAGTTAAAGGCAGTCGAGAGGAAGCAAGATCAACAGAACCGAAAACCAGAAAAAAATGTTTTCAAGGAACAGCAACAGAACCGGGAACGAAAGTGATCGATAGTGTTCTAGAACAGAACTGATATTTTAAAAACAACTGGTTAATAACATTATTTTACGAGTCACACACAAAAACGCTATAAAGTGCTTATGCAAAGCCCTCACTCTGTCACTCCAACTTATTCCAGTGTCTGCCTGCCAGCTGAAAGTCTTTACCAGTGTGTGTGTTTAGGCTCCCCTGCCTGCCAGCTGAAAGTCTTTACCAGTGGGTGTGTTTAGGCTACCTGCCCCTTCCCTCTCTGAAGCAGAGGCTACTGTACTGACGTTCCAAGCTTCATTCAGAAGATAGATGGTTTATTTGCTAGAGAAGAGAATGGTGGTGTCGGGAAGAGTGGTGTGCCGGACACAACAAAAGTTTCAGATAATTTTACTTTACTTTTTAGTGTCTCCGGCGCTCTAGTCCTCAAGACGTTCAGGCAGGAGTGGGGTTAACTGGCGCTCTAGTCCACAAGACGTTCAGGCAGGAGGGGGTTAACTGGCGCTCTAGTCCACAAGACGTTCAGGCAGGAGGGGGTTAACTGGCGCTCTAGTCCACAAGACGTTCAGGCAGGAGGGGGGTAACTGGCGCTCTAGTCCTCAAGACGTTCAGGCAGGAGGGGGGTTAACTGGCGCTCTAGTCCACAAGACGTTCAGGCAGGAGGGAGTGTTAACTGGCGCTCTAGTCCACAAGACGTTCAGGCAGGAGGGGGTTAACTGGCGCTCTAGTCCACAAGACGTTCAGGCAGGAGGGGGTTAACTGGCGCTCTAGTCCTCAAGACGTTCAGGCAGGAGGGGGGGTTAACTGGCGCTCTAGTCCACAAGACGTTCAGGCAGGAGGGGGGTTAACTGGCGCTCTAGTCCTCAAGACGTTCAGGCAGGAGGGGGTTAACTGGCGCTCTAGTCCACAAGACGTTCAGGCAGAAGGGGGGTTAAAGATGGCGGCCACCTGTAGTCTCTTGTGGGGCGTGGCCTCACTGGCAGAGTCCAGAACTCTCCTGAGGAGTCAGTGGAAGGAAGCGAAACACAGTTTAAGTGGGAGAGTCGGCCTGCTGTGGCTGTCTTCTAACTGCTCCACCTGAGTGAGGTCGAGCCTGCACTCTTGTGCCAGTCATTTGATTAGGGAATGCCTTGCAGGTGTGCTGATTAGTAATCCTGCACAGGTGTGTTGGGTGAGCAGAGCAGAGCTACACACAATATCCCATAATGACAAAGTGAAAACAAGTTTTTTGAAATGTTTGAAATGTATTGAAAATTAAATACAGAAATATCAAATTTAGATACGTATTCACACCCCTTAGTCAATACACAGCTCTGTCAAGTTGGTTGTTGGTCATTGTTAGACAGCCATTTTCAGGTCTTGACATAGATTTTCAATAGATTTAAGTCAAAACTGTGTCTAGGCCACTCAGGAACATTCAATGTCGTCTTGGTAAGCAACTCCAGTGTATATCTTGCCTTGTATTTTGGGGTATTGTCCTGCTGAAAAGTGAATTTGTCTCCCAATGTCTGTTGGAAAGCAGACTGAACCAGGTTTTCCTCTAGGACTTTTCCTGTGCTTAGCTCTATTCCTTTTCTTTTTATCCCCCCAAAAAACTCCCTAGTCCTCGTCGATGACAAGCAGACCCATAACATGATGCAGCCACCACCAAGAAAACAGTGGCACTCAGTGATGTGTTGTGTTGGATTTGCCCCAAACACAAAACTTTTTATTCAGGACATAAAGTTAATTTATTTTACTTTAGTGCTTTATTGCAAACAGGATGCATGTTTTGGACTATTTGTGTCCCGTGTGGCTCAGTTGGTAGAGCAAGGTGCTTGCAACGCCAGGATTGTGGGTTTGATTCCCACGGGGGACCATAGCGTCTGCTAAATGACTGAAATGTGAATGTATTCTGTACAGGCTTCTTTTCACTCTGTCAATTAGGGTTAGTGTTATGGAGTAACTACAATGTTGTTGATCCATCCTCAGTTTTCTCTTATCACAGCCATTCAACTAACTGTTTTAAAGTCACCATTAGCCTCATGGTGAAATCCTGAGCGGTTTCCTTCCTCACCGGCAACTGAGTTAAGAAGGATGCCTGTATCTTTGTAGTGACACACCATCCAAAGTGTAATTAATAACTTCACCACGCTCAAAGGAATATTCAGTGTTTGTTTTTTATTTTATTTTTACCCATCTACCAATAGGTGCCCTTCTTTGCGGGCATTGGAAAACCTCCCTGGTCTTTGTGGTTGAATTTGTGTTTGAAATTCACTGCTCGACTGAGGGACCTACAGATAATTTTATATGTGGTATACAGAGATGAGGTTGTCATTCAGAAATCCTGTTAAACACTATTATTGCACACAGGTGAGTCCATGCAACTTATTATGTGTCTTGTTAAGCACATTTTTACTCCTGAACTTATTTAGGCTTGCCATAACAAAGGGGTTGAATACTTGTTGACTCAAGACATTTCAGCTTTTCATTTTTAATTAATTTCTAAAAACATTATTCCACTTTGACATTATGGAGTATTGTGTGTAGGCCAGTGACACAAAATCTTAATTTAATCCATTTTAAATTCAGGCTGTGTAACAACAAAATGTGGAAAAATGCAAGGGCTGTGAATACTTTCTGAAGGCACTGTATTATAGACCGTTCAGACTTCAGTAGGGGACGTTGTTGGGCATCTCCTTTAGCATACGCATCAGATTCATCTACTGGGTTGTTATCAATCTAAATAAATACCATCTAAAATAAAATATATTGCTTGATTGAATGCAGTCATGTCTTAAGAATATTTTGTTTCTTATTTTGAATATTTGTATATTTAGAAGTACATAAAATGCATGTAAGGATATGTTTTATATTATAACCAATCAGCATTCAGGATTAGACGTTGTATCATATTCTACAAAGGCCTACTGAAACATGTAGCATATTTTAGTTTCCCATACAATAAAAACATGACAATGTAATACATTTGATAAATAGTATTTATAGATTTCATTAGTAACAGAGTTATAGTCAGTAATACAGTCCAGTAACAGCTTCTTTTTACAAAGTAAAACGTAAAAGAGAATTATATCAACCTGCAAGGCTCACGGTCAAATTATTTGCTGTAAACTTGAGTGCCAAAGCTTGATAAATAGTGCGTAAACAATTGTAAAGGATGAATTACATAAATAAATATCGGTGAAAAGATATCCATGAAAAGATATGAAAACAAGAGTAATTTATTGATTGTATGGGACCCTGTATTGTGGCCTTACCCGTGTTTTAACTCATGAATCAATCTCATGAATAATGCTTCAGTTCGGCTGGCGCTGAACTCTGCTAGCTTAAACCCAACGAGTGTTCTAGTATACTCCCTTAAAAGACCTTTAAAAGACCTTCGCTTGAAAATCGTGAAAAAGAGGCAGTAGTCCTATTTGTCCTTTGAGATGCCGAGCCAGTATACACTCAAAATCGTCTGAATTAATCAAGATAACTCAAGCAATCTTGGCAAAATGGGTAAATTGCAGGACATTTGCTTTAAAACTGCAATAATTCTCTCTGCCCCATGGCAAAATATGTAGAATTGCATGAAATTGGTTATAAAATTGCTACATTTTCTCTCCACCCCAATGCAAAATGTGTAGAACTGCAGAATACTTGCTTTAAAACTGCAATATTTTCTCTACACCACATGGCAAAATGTGTAAAAATAACTAGACCACCCACAACACCCACAAATCTTCATCATCATTACACCATTGTTCTAAATTAAATTCACCCTCTTCACCCTCCTCATCGTTCAGTTCATTCTAATGTAATTGTAAAGTAACGTGCCCCATTATCCGTTTCCATCGCCCGTTCATCCATTGGCATCATTCAACCAGGGAGGAGAGACACATTATCCGTTTCCATCGCCCGTTCATCCATTGGCATCATTCAACCAGGGAGGAGAGAGACATTATCCGTTTCCATCGCCCGTTCATCCATTGGCATCATTCACCCAGGGAGGAGAGAGACATTATCCGTTTCCATCGCCCGTTCATCCATTGGCATCATTCAACCAGGGAGGAGAGAGACATTATCCGTTTCCATCGCCCGTTCATCCATTGGCATCATTCACCCAGGGAGGAGAGAGAGACATTATCCGTTTCCATCGCCCCCGTTCATCCATTGGCATCATTCACCCAGGAGGAGAGAGACATTATCCGTTTCCATCGCCCGTTCATCCATTGGCATCATTCAACCAGGGAGGAGAGAGACATTATCCGTTTCCATCGCCCGTTCATCCATTGGCATCATTCAACCAGTGAGGAGAGAGACACATTATCACCTGGGTACCGACGTCTTACAGCGCATTTGTCTTGGACCCTTAAGTTAGTACTAGGTGTGGAAACATTGCTTTCACCTGTCCAGTTCTCTCATGTAGTTGAGATGAAGGAGAGGAGACAAGGAGAGGAGACAAGGAGAGGAGACAAGGAGAGGAAGTCCATGTAGAATGTTGTTATGCCCCCAGAAGTTGTTGATGTCCTGAGATGTCTGTCTGTTTAGTGCTGTATGCTTGATGTCCTCCTAATATTTATATATTTCTTAATTCCATTATTTTACTTTTTAGATCTGTGTGTATTGTTGTGTATTGTTAGATATTACTGCTCTGAGCTAGGAACACAAGCATTTTACTACACCCTCCATAGCATCTGCTAAATATGTGTATGTGACCAATAAAATAGATTTGCTGAACCTTATTGGGAGGTGGTTAACTAGTCAGTATATTCCACTGATTCAAATGGATACCAGTCCATACATTGGCTGTAAAAGTGGATATAACCTGACAAGCGTATAACTGTAGCTATGTGGTCTTTACTTGAGTGTGTTTCAGCAGGGTGAGGTCAGAGAGGGTGAGGTCAGTCAGTATTTTTCTGAACTCCTAAAATCCTTCACACAATCTGATGGGATGAATGTTCAACCCCATTAAAATAACCATAAGGTCTATATAGAACCTTTAAGTTAAGACCTCACAGATCTGTTCATGGCAAAGCAGTTCAATTAATGATATTAATTGATTCTTAAAGAATATAACTTATAAATCATGAGCCTCATCTTGAGGGGGTACTCTCCTCTGGCCTGTTGACTGTACTCTGTAAAAGGGGGTACTCTCCCTCTGGCCTGTTGACTGTACTCTGTAAAAGGGGGTACTCTCCTCTGGCCTGTTGACTGTACTCTGTAAAAGGGGGTACTCTCCTCTGGCCTGTTGACTGTACTCTGTAAAAGGGGGTACTCTGCTCTGGCCTGTTGACTGTACTCTGTAAAAGGGGTACTCTCCTCTGGCCTGTTGACTGTACTCTGTAAAAGGGGGTACTCTCTCTGGCCTGTTGACTGTACTCTGTAAAAGGGGTACTCTCCTCTGGCCTGTTGACTGTACTCTGTAAAAAGGGGTACTCTCCTCTGGCCTGTTGACTGTACTCTGTAAAAGGGGGTACTCTCCTCTGGCCTGTTGACTGTACTCTGTAAAAGGGGGTACTCTCCTCTGGCCTGTTGACTGTACTCTGTAAAAGGGGGTACTCTCCTCTGGCCTGTTGACTGTAGTCTGTAAAAGGGGGTACTCTCCTCTGGCCTGTTGACTGTAGTCTGTAAAAGGGGGTACTCTCCTCTGGCCTGTTGACTGTACTCTGTAAAAGGGGGTACTCTCCTCTGACCTGTTGACTGTACTCTGTAAAAGGGGGTACTCCGCTGGCCTGTTGAGGTGTTCTACAATGTGCTCGACATGGCTGCTATCAACACGTGTTGTACAAGCAATGCCTTGACAAGACAGTCAGCAGGAGACATTTCATCATGGATCTGGCATGAGCTTGGTGAGAACCACATGAAAGCAGAGAAAGAAGCTACAGTCACCAAGCAGGCTGCCAAGACAGCAGGTCCTGCTCTCCCTCTTCCCCCAAGCACCACAGCTCCCACTGGAAAAAACACAATGCCAAGACAGCAGGTCCTGCTCTCCTCTTCCCCAAGAACCACAGCTCCCACTGGGGAAAAAAACACAATGTCAAGACAGCAGGTCCTGCTCTCCCTCTTCCCCAAGCACCACAGCTCCCACTGGGGAAAAAGACACAATGTCAAGACAGCAGGTCCTGCTCTCCCTCTTCCCCCAAGCACCACAGCTCCCACTGGGGAAAAAGACACAATGTCAAGACAGCAGGTCCTCCTCTCCCTCTTCCCCAAGAACCACAGCTCTCACTGGGGAAAAATACACAATGTCAAGACAGCAGGTCCTCCTCTCCCTCTTCCCCAAGCACCACAGCTCCCACACTGGGAAAAAATACACAATGTCAAGACAGAGTCCTGCTCTCCCTCTTCCCCAAGCATCCACAGCTCCCACTGGGGAAAAATACACAATGTCAAGACAGCAGGTCCTGCTCTCCCTCTTCCCCAAGCACCACAGCTCCCACTGGGAAAAATACACAATGTCAAGACAGCAGGTCCTGCTCTCCCTCTTCCCCAAGAACCACAGCTCCCACTGGGGAAAAATACACAATGCCAAGACAGCAGGTCCTGTTCTCCCTCTTCCCCAAGCACCACAGCTCCCACTGGGGAAAAATACACAATGTCAAGACAGCAGGTACACACCGAACAAGGCCCATGAAAACTGTGTGCAGGGAACCGATTTGATTTGTTTGTGGACCTGAAGCATCAAGAGAAGACGTGATTGGTTCATGTGTAAAGGCGCGGTACAGTGTCTGATACAAGCAACAAATGATTGTTTTTACAACTTGTCATGAATATATTTCCACAAAAATGTATTTATGCAATTAATCCTTTACAATTGTTCATGCACTGGTGCGTTTGTTTAGGAATACAGCAAATCATTTCACCTGAACACCTGGCTGGTTATATTATTATTATTATACTTTTTTCATTTGTACTTTGTCAAAATAAACTGTAAATTGACTTTATTAAGTACTATAACTCTATTACTAATTGAATCTACAAATAAAGTTGATCAGATGGATTATAATGTAATGTTTTTATTGTAAGGGAAACAGAAATAGGCTATAGGCCTTTTTTGTAGAATTAACTATTGTTGTTATTTTTTTATTGATATATTTCCACTAATATTTATTCATGCAATTAATCCTATACAATATATCATCACTATTTATCAAGCGTTTATTTAACAAACCATGTTTGCACACCTTGCACCTTGCTGGTTGATATGCATCTGATGATTATGCTAAAGTGGACGCCTGTAACTTTCTCTAGGGTTCTTATATGCTGAAAGATCAGGCTGTTCTAGTGTTAGGACTGGTAGATGGGTGTTGCTCATGCATTCACTCATGCTGACCGGCTCCAGTACTTTGTTCTTGACTAAAGCCTCCAAGTCAGCCTTGACCTTTGGTCTGATAGCATAAGGTACAGGTCCTGCTTTCAGAAAGCGTTGGTTTTGCTGTCTGGCTTAATGCTAAGCTTCCCTGTAATGTCGTTCATACTACCCAGCTGTCCATTAAAGACTTCTCCATGTTTTCTTTGCTGAACGATCGTCGTAATAAGTGGACCAAGGCGCAGCGTGATATGCGTACATCTTTTAATTAGTACTCTATACACGATACAACAACAAAACAACAAAACGAAAATGTGAAGTCCTCGGGTCATACAACACAACCCTAAACGGAACATGATCCCACAAATGACAAGTGCACAACAGGCTGCCTGGTATGGTTCCCAATCAGAGACAACAAGACACAGCTGCCTCCGATTGAGACACCACCCGGCCAACACAGAAACACACGATCTAGAAAAGAACACATAGAAAACAAAACATAGACACTACACATATAAACTAACACCCTGGCTCAACATATAAGAGTCCCCAGAGCCAGGGCGTGACACTAGTACTTGTTCTTGACTAAAAGCGTCCAAGTCAGCCTTGACTTATGGTCTGTAGCATAATGTACAGGTCCTGCTTTCAGAAACATTGGATTGCTGTCTGGCATTAATGGTAAGCTTCCATGTAATGTCGTTCATACCTACCCAGCTGTCCATTAAAGACTTCTCCATGTTTCTTTAAGATGGCAGGTAGGTCTGTGTCTCCATGTGTCATTGTATGCACTGATGGCCAGTCCGTGTGATTTTCTCCAACTATGAACATCCCAGTAGTGATGCATAGTGTCCTTTCACAACATAGAGTGGCATCTTTTCAGTTTGTCTGTTTACCTGAACTGTGACATCAGTGATGTCTCTCACAGCGACAGATTCACCTGTGTAAGTCTTTAACACGATGTGCTCTGGTTGAAGTGGAAGGTGTTTCAGTGTATTTATTCTGACACAAGAGATACAGCTGCCCCTGTGTCAATCTCCATACTAACCAGCTGCCCCTGTGTCAATCTCCATACCCACCGGCTGTCCCTCTAGCAAGGGGAGACATAGTGCTCGTGCGGCCCGCCAGGAAAAAGTCAGGATTTTCAGTGTGACTTCCTTGTCTGATGAGTCACTCACCTCAGTGTTCTCTTACTCAACAGTGTGATAATTTTTCTCTGTTCTCTTTTGTTTCTGGAGGCTTTTTCGATGTGGCCCTTTTTACCACAGGCTGGACAATCCATGTCCTTACACCAGCATGTGACTTGATTTCTCGGTCTCTGATTTTTCAGTTGAAACTCTGTGATCAACTTTTCATTTATTTGAAAGGAACACAGACAAGAACAAATAGCAGCAGGAATGGTTATACAGCTAGAGACACAATACTGTTAAAATATATATCAGAACAAATAGCAGCAGGAATGGTTATACAGCTAGAAACACAATACTGTTAAAATATATATCAGTATATTATGGAAACTAGCTATTGCAGATAAATACAATCATAATAAACCCATATACAATCACCCACCTCACCTGAATCAGCCCCACCCTCCAACCCCTCCTGGTACCACCCCAAAACACCCTCCAACCCCTCCTGGGACCACCCCCAACCCACCCTTCAACCTCCTGGGACACACCACCCCAACCCACCCTCCAATTCTATTAAATGATGTTTTCTAGGTGGAAGGTTTACCCTGTGTATGAGATTAAAAATGTATCAGCTGGTGATTAGGATTGTTAGATGAACCCACTAAGTTCCTGATGAACTCAACTGGTGAGCCTCTTTAGCAGCTAGTTCCCATGGACACACTGATTTCAATGTCCTTTGCCAAATTCAGATGACTTTCAGTCAACAGTCTCTTTTGTGTAGCTTCACTCTGTAGCCCACATACTAGTCTGCTCTCTAATGATGTCATTTAGAACAGCATTAAACTCAGTGTTCTGATAGTTTCTTTAATGCAGCAGCAAACATTGTTACTGATTCTCCCTCTTGCTGATGTCTCCTGTGGAACCTGAACCTTTCAGCATTAACTAGTGGTTCTGGTGAAAAATGTCCTTTAAGTATCTCCACAATATCCCCATACGTCTTATTACCTGTTCTGTCTGGCTGTAGCAGGCTGCCTAGTAAATTAAATGTCTTTGGCCCCATTACACTAAAACATGGAGGCACAATGTTATCCTCATCCATGTCATTTACAAGAACAAAATATTCTAACGGTTCTGTATATGAGCTCCACTGCTCAATACTTTCATCAAACTGTCCAATGTTTCCAACAATTCCAATAATTTTTTGTTTCTCAATAAGCTCCTGATTGTCACTCACTTCAATATTGTCCTCAACCACAGCAATATTTTCCTCAGTCACGTGATCTTCATTCACTTCACTCACTGACGTTTCCTCCTAAATTCGCTCATTTAGCAGATTTAATTAAAAGGTTTGTCTTCACAGTTGAATAAATGTCCTTTCCTTTAATCACTGTATATTCCTCCCTTTTTAATCACGTTGTTTTTCAGCTCCGATGTCCGTCTCCAGTCCTTTTCTGCCGTCCACGATGATGTTAACTCCAGTGGTGGAAAAAGTACCCAATTGTCATACTTGAGTAAAAGTAGAGAGATATCTTAATAGAAAATGACTCAACTAAAAGTGAAAGTCACCCAGTAAATACTACTTGAGTAAAAGTCTAAAAGTATTTGGTTCTAAATATACTTAAGTATCAAAAGTAAAAGTACAAGTATAAATCATTTCAAATTCCTTACATAAAGCAAACAAGACGATTTTCTTGTTTTTAAAATGTACGTTCAGCCAGAGGCACCTCCAACACTCAGACAATTTTACAAACAAAGCATTTGTGTTTAGTGAGTCTGCCAGATCAGAGGCAGTAGGGATGTTCTCTTGATAAGTGTGTGAATTGGACCATTTTCTGTCCTGCTAAGCATTCACAATGTAACGAGTACTTTTTTGGGTGTCAGGGGAAAATGTATGGAGTAAAAAGTACATCATTTTCTTTAGGAATATAGTGAAGTAAAAGTAAAAGTAGTCAAAAATATAAATAGTCAAGTCAGAGTACAGATACCCTAAAGAAATACTTAATCATGGCTCAGACCTGACCTGAGACACCCAAACAGAAGATGCCATAGCAAAGTCCTGTCCAGTAGGCTATATGGGATTTCCTTTCATCAAAATCCAAAACATGGAAATGTGTCCAGTGTGTGTGTGTGTGTCCAGTGTGTGTGTGTTTGTCCAGTGTGTGTGTGTGTATCAAGTGTATTTGTGTGTGTGTGTCCAGTGTGTGTGTGTATCCAGTGTGGGTGTGTGTGTGTTTGTCCAGTGTGTGTGTGTGTCCAGTGTGTGTGTGTTCAGTGTGTGTGTGTCCAGTGTGTGTGTGTGTGTCAGTGTGTGTGTGTGTCCAGTGTGTGTCCAGTGTGTGTGTGTCAGTGTATGTGTGTGTGTGTGTGTGTTCAGTGTGTGTGTGTGTCCAGTGTGTGAGTGTGTTTGTCCAGTGTGTGTTTGTGTGTCCAGTGTGTGTGTTAGTGTGTGTGTGTTCATGTGTGTATGTGTGTCCCAAGTGTGTTTGTGTATGTGTGTCCCAAGTGTGTTTGTGTGTGTGTGTCCAGTGTATGTGTGTGTGTGTGTGTCCGGTGTGTGTGTGTGTGTGTGTGTGTGTGTTTGTCCTGCGTGTGTGTGTCCAGTGTGTGTGTGTGTGTGTGTGTGTGTGTGTGTGTGTGTGTGTGTGTGTGTGTGTGTCCAGTGTGAGTGTGTCCAGTGTGTGTGCGTCCAGTGTGTGTGTTTGTCCAGTGTGTGTGTGTGTGTGTGTGTGTTTGTGTGTTTGTTTGTCTCAGTGTGTGTGTGTGTGTGTGTGTGTGTATGTGTGTGTGTGTGTGTGTGTGTGTGTGTGTGTGTGTGTGTGTGTTCAGTGTGTGTGTGGGTGTACATTGTGTGTGTGTGTGTGTGTCCAGTGTGAGTGTGTCCAGTGTGTGTGTCCAGTGTGTGTGTTTGTCCAGTGTGTGTGTGTGTGTGTGTGTGTGTGTGTGTGTGTATGTGTGTGTTTGTGTGTGTCGGTGTGTGTGTTCAGTGTGTGTGTGTGTCCAGTGTATATGTGTGTGTGTGTGTGTGTCCGGTGTGTGTGTCAGTGTGTGTGTGTGTCCAGTGTGTGTGTGTGTGTCTAGTGTGTGTGTGTGTCCAGTGTGTGTCAGTGTGTGTGTGTGTCCAGTGTGTATGTGTGTGTTTGTGTGTGTCCGTGTATGTGTTCAGTGTGTGTGTGTGTCCAGTGTATATGTGTGTTTGTGTGTGTGTCCGGTGTGTGTGTCCAGTGTGTGTGTGTGTCCAGTGTGTGTGTGTGTGTCTAGTGTGTGTGTGTGTCCAGTGTGTGTCCAGTGTGTGTGTGTGTCAGTGTGTGTGTTTTTCCAGTGTGTGTGTGTGTGTGTGTGTGTGTGTCCAATATACGTGGGTGTGTATGAGTCCAGTGTACTGTGTGTGTATGTGTCCGGTGTGTGTGTGTGTGTCTGTGTGTGTGTGTATCCAGTGTGTGTGTGTGTGTGTGTCCAGTGTGTGTGTGTGTGTCCAGTGTGTGTGTGTGTGTGTGTGTGTCCAGTGTGTTATGTTTGACACAGGGACACTGAGGACCCTAAACTCCAAAGGTCACCAAAGGGAGTCATCCTCATAAACCCTAAACCCTGGATAGAGGGCTCAGTGAATGTGGAGTGGAATGTCTTCAGGTGGGTCAGTGTGTCAGGAGGAGACTCTGTAGAAGGACAGAGTGCCGGCTGTGGTCCAGATACACTCCTACTCTGTGGGGGGCTGGAGGAGGGGACGTCTATGGTAGTGGACTTATTATTGTGCCAGGCAGAGTAACAGTTGTGTGTGTGTATCAGTGTGGGTGTGTGTGTGTTTGTCCAGTGTGTGTGTGTGTCCAGTGTGTGTGTGTTCAGTGTGTGTGTGTCCAGTGTGTGTGTGTGTTTCAGTGTGTGTGTGTGTGTGTGTCAGTGTGTGTCAGTGTGTGTGTGTCAGTGTATGTGTGTGTGTGTGTGTGTTCAGTGTGTGTGTGTCCAGTGTGTGAGTGTGTTTGTCCAGTGTGTGTTTGTGTGTCCAGTGTGTGTGTTTGTGTGTGTGTGTTCATGTGTGTATGTGTGTCCCAAGTGTGTTTGTGTATGTGTGTCCCAAGTGTGTTTGTGTGTGTGTGTCCAGTGTATGTGTGTGTGTGTGTGTCCGGTGTGTGTGTGTGTGTGTGTGTTTGTCCTGCGTGTGTGTGTCCAGTGTGTGTGTGTGTGTGTGTGTGTGTGTGTGTGTGTGTGTGTGTGTGTCCATGTGAGTGTGTCCAGTGTGTGTGCGTCAGTGTGTGTGTTTGTCCATGTGTGTGTGTGTGTGTGTGTGTGTGTGTGTTTGTTTGTCTCCATGTGTGTGTGTGTGTGTGTGTGTGTGTGTGTGTGTGTGTGTGTGTGTGTGTGTGTGTGTGTGTGTGTGTGTGTGTGTGTGTTCAGTGTGTGTGTGGGTGTACATTGTGTGTGTGTGTGTGTGTGTGTCCAGTGTGAGTGTGTCAGTGTGTGTGTGTTCCAGTGTGTGTGTTTGTCTAGTGTGTGTGTGTGTGTGTGTGTGTGTGTGTATGTGTGTGTTTGTGTGTGTCCGGTGTGTGTGTTCAGTGTGTGTGTGTGTCAGTGTATATGTGTGTGTGTGTGTGTGTCCGGTGTGTGTGTCCAGTGTGTGTGTGTGTCCAGTGTGTGTGTGTGTGTCTAGTGTGTGTGTGTGTCCAGTGTGTGTCCAGTGTGTGTGTGTGTCCAGTGTGTATGTGTGTGTTTGTGTGTGTCCGTGTATGTGTTCAGTGTGTGTGTGTGTCCAGTGTATATGTGTGTTTGTGTGTGTGTGTCGTGTGTGTCCAGTGTGTGTGTGTGTCCAGTGTGTGTGTGTGTGTCTAGTGTGTGTGTGTGTCCAGTGTGTGTCCAGTGTGTGTGTGTGTCCAGTGTGTGTGTTTTTCCAGTGTGTGTGTGTGTGTGTGTGTGTGTGTGTGTGTGTCAATATACGTGTGTGTGTATGAGTCCAGTGTACGTGTGTGTATGTGTCCGGTGTGTGTGTGTGTGTCTGTGTGTGTGTGTGTGTGTGTGTATCCAGTGTGTGTGTGTGTGTGTGTCCAGTGTGTGTGTGTGTGTCCAGTGTGTGTGTGTGTGTGTGTGTGTCCAGTGTGTTATGTTTGACACAGGGACACTGAGGACCCTAAACTCCAAGGTCACCAAAGGAGTCATCCTCATAAACCCTAAACCCTGGATAGAGGGGCTCAGTGAATGTGGAGTGGAATGTCTTCAGGTGGGTCATGTGTCAGAGGAGACTCTGTAGAAGGACAGAGTGCCGGCTGGCCAGTCCAGATACACTCCTACTCTGTGGGGGCTGGAGGAGGGGCGTCTATGGTAGTGGACTTATTATTGTGCCAGGCAGAGTAACAGTTCTCATAGCAGATCAGACTCCAGGACTTGTCATTGTATCCAAGACAACAGCTCACACCCCCGCCTCTCCTGCTGATTCCTTTATATGTCACTCCTATATCTACCCTGTCCCCACTCCACTCTACCTCCCAGTAACAGCGCCCAGTCAGACCCTCTCTACACAGCACCTGTTCTCCAGTCCTTAAATCTCTGGGTGATCAGGATACGGCTGCTTCTCTCTCCTACATGTCACCTTTCTGTTCTCCTCAGACAGAGAGAGGAATCTGTTTACTGTGTTTAGGTCCAGTGTGAGATCACAGACATCTGATGGATGAAACCAGACACAATTATTAGAAAATCATCATACACATTAGAATGTTAACTCACTTTTCACTAATTAATTTACTGTAGATGTTTCTAGGTATCAAAAGGAGAAGTTAAGGTAACTTGTTGAATAATCATATGTTATACTGTATGGTAATATAAAACACACTTATTCACATTAATTACACACACACACACACACACATTACACACACACACACACACACACACACACCCACACACACACACAACAACACACACATCTGAACAAGACACACAGACACACACACACTGACACACACACATCCTGATTACACACACACACTGAACACTCACAAACACACACATCCTGATACACACACACACACATTTCTAACTTAAGAAGAACACGCCACACGACATACATAGTTACACACATTGTCAAGCAACTCTTTGTAAACTTTGGTGTCCCTGATTTGTGCTTCTGTAGAACTACAGCTGATATTTAATATGACCAAGTAAGTAATGATGGTGGTCTTTGACTTTGACTTCACTTGAATTAAGACGTATTCTTAGTCATATTCTTCACAGCAGTCAACACTCACATTTTCTAAGTCCAGGTTTCATTGTGTTCTCTCCACCATGTTCACACTGTAGCGGGAAGCAGAAGAACAGACAGTCATTGAGGGATACACCTGAACTCACACACACACACACACATACACACACACACACACACACACACACACACACACACACACACACACACACACACACACACACAGCACACACACACACACAGTCAGCATATAACTTTGTCCAAGTGTGTGTGTGTGTGTGTGTGTGTGTCCAGTGTTTGTGTCCTGTGTGTGTCCTTTTTTGTGTATGTGTCCTTTTTTGTGTGTGTATTTGTCCAGTGTGTGTGTGTGTACAGTGTGAGTGTGTGTGGGGCCAGTGTGTGTGTGTGTCCAGTGTGAGTGTGTGTTTGTGTCCAGTGTGTGTGTGATCGTGTGTCCAGAGTGCGTGTGTGTCAAGTGTGTGTATGTGTCCAGTGTGTGTGTGTGTGTCCAGTGTGTGTGTGTCCAGTGTATGTGTGTGTGTGTCCAGTGTGTGTATGTGTGTATGTGTGTGTGTGTGTGTGTGTGTGTGTATGTGTGTGTCCAGTGTGTGTGTGTGTGTCCAGTGTATGTGTGTGTGTGTGTGTGTGTCCAGCGTGTGTGTGTTTGTCCAGTATGTGTGTGTGTCTAGTGTGTGTATGTATGGATCCAGTGTGTGTGTGTGTGTGTGTGTGTGTGTGTCCAGTCTGTGTCTGTGTGTGTCCAGTGTGTGTGTGTTTTTCCAGTGTGTTTGTTTGTGTGTGTATGTGTCTATTGTGTATGTCTGTGTCCTTTGTTTGTATGTGTCCAGTGTGTGTGTGTCCAGTTTGTGTCCAGTGTGTGTGTTCAGTGTGTGTGTCCAGTGTGTGTGTGTGTGTGTGTGTGTGGCTGTGCCCAGTGTGTGTGTCAGTGTGTGTGTGTTTCCAGGATGTGTGTGTGTGTGTCCAGTGTGAGTGTGTTTGTGTGTCTCCAGTGTGAGTGTGT
Organism: Coregonus clupeaformis; assembly: GCF_020615455.1. NCBI lineage: Eukaryota > Metazoa > Chordata > Actinopteri > Salmoniformes > Salmonidae > Coregonus > Coregonus clupeaformis. The sequence goes on from NW_025533652.1 coordinate 561,369, forward strand.
GTGTGTGTGTCCAGTGTGTGTGTGTGTGTGTCCCAGGGTTTGTGTGTGTGTGTGTGTGTCCAGTGTGTGTGTGGGTCCAGCGTGTGTGTGTGTCTAGTGTGTTTTATCCAATGTGTGTGTGTGTGTGTGTGTGTGTCCAGTGTGTTTTTTCCCCAATTTTGTGTGTCCAGTGTGAATGAGTGAGTGTGTGTGTGGGTGGATCCAGTGTGTTAGTGTGTGTTGGTTCAGTTTGTGTGAGTATGTTTGTGTCCAGTGTGTGTGTGTCCATTTGTGAGTGTGTGTGTGTGTGTGTGTGTCCAGTGTGTGTGTGTGTGTCTGTGTGTGTGTGTCCAGGTGTGTGTGTGTGTGTGTGTGTGTGTGTGTGTGTGTGTGTGTGTCCAGTGTGTGTGTGTGTCTCCAGTGTGAGTGTGTGTGTGTGTGTGTGTGTGATCCAGTGTGTGTGTGTGTGTTTTTGTCTAGAGTGTGTGTTTCCAGTGTGTGTGTTTCAGTGTGTGTGTGTGTGTCCAGTGTGTGTGTGTGTGTGTGTGTGTGTGTGTGTCCAGTGTGTGTGTGTGCGTGTGTGTGTGTGCGTGTGTGTGTGCCCAGTGTGTGTGTGTGTCAAGGATGTGTGTGTGTGTGTGTCCAGCGTGTGTGTGTGTGTCCAGTGTGTTTTTTTTTCTCCAGTTTTCCAGTGTGAGTGTGTCCAGTGTGTGTGTGTGTGTGTCCATTGTATGTGTCAGTTTGATGTGTGTGTGTGTCCAGTGTGTTTGTGTTTCCGGTGTGTGTGTGTGTGTGTGTGTGTCCAGTGTGTGTGTGTCTGTGTCCTTTGTTTGTATGTGTCCAGTGTGTGTGTCCAGTTTGTGTCAGTTGTGTGTCCAGTGTGTGTGTCCAGTGTGTGTGTGTTTCCATGTATGTGTGTGTGTGTCCAGTGTGTGTGTGTGTGTGTGTGTGGGTGTGTGTGTGTGTATGTGTGTATGTGTTTCCAGTGTGTGTGTGTGTGTGTGTGTCTGTGTGTGTGTGTGTGTCAGTTTGTGTGTGTGTGTGCCCAGTGTGTCTGTCCAGTGTGTATGTGTTTCCTTTTTGTGTGTGTGTGGGGCCACTGTGTGTGTGTGTGTGAGACCAGTGTGTGTGTGTCTGTGTCCTTTGTGTGTAGTGTGTCCAGTGTGTGTTTGTCCAGTGTGTTTGTGTTCATTGTGTGCACTTGCATGTGTGTCCAGTGTGTATGTGTGTCCAGTGTAGTGTGTGTGATACACTGATACACGTGCACACACACACACACACACACACACACAATCCCCACCCACACACCTACACCACATTCTTTATATAACTTAGTCCAAGTGGTGGTAAGAATGTTTGTCTTAACTAGCCTGATAACTCCAACATGTCTGATATGAACATTGACATAAACCCTCTACACACTTGAGTTTCTCCAGTCTGCAGTGTGGATCCTCCAGTCCAGCAGAGAGCAGTCTGACTCCTGAGTCTCCTGGATGATTGTAGCTCAGGTCCAGCTCTCTCAGGTGTGAGGGGTTTGACTTCGGAGCTGAGACCAGAGAAGCCACAGCCTTCCTCTGTGACTAGACAGCCTGACAGCCTGCAAAAGAGTCAAATCATATTAAAATCACACTGCAAATATATATATATATATATATGTATTATTATTATTATTTTTTTTTGGGGGGATGGATCAGCTTAATATTGCAGATAGATTGTATCTTCTATCAATGTAATTGTCTGCATCACTTCCAATCCCCCATGTTTTTTCTATATATACTCCCCTTTATTACTTTTCATCCCGCCATCCTTTCCCACGTGGGTAAATTAGTGAACAACAATGCCCAGGCCTCTACTTCCGGTCTATACTTACTATCTACACCTTATGGACAGAGTTAATTTTACAATAATTCTATTATATATATATAACTTAATATTTGGTACAGAAACCTTTGTTTGCAATTACAGAGATCATACGTTTCCTGTGGAGGTCTTGATCAGTTTGCACACACTGCAGCAGGGATTTTGGCCCACTCCTCCATATAGACCTTCTCCAGATCAGGTTTCGTGGCTGTCGCTGGGCAATACAGACTTTCAGCTCCCTCTAAAGATTTTCTATTGGGTTCAGGTCTGAGACTGGCTAGGCCACTCAGGACCTTGAGATGCTTCTTACGGAGCCACTCCTTAGTTGCCCTGGCTGTGTGTTTCGGGTCGTTGTCATGCTGGAAGACCCAGCAATGACCCATCTTCAATGCTCTTACTGAGGGAAGGAGGTTGTTGGCCAAGATCTAGCGATACATGGCCCCCATCCATCCTCCCCTCTACTACTGGGTGCAATCGTCCCTGTCCCCTTTGCGTAGAAAAACATCCCCAAAAGTTTCCACCTCCATGCTTCACGGTTGGGATGGTGTTCTTGGGGTTGTACTTATCCTTCTTCTTCCTCCAAACACGGCGAGTGGAGTTTAGACCAAAAGCTCTATTTTGTCTCATCAGACCACATGACCTTCTCCCATTCCTCCTCTGGATCATCCAGATGGTCATTGGCAAACTTCAGACGGGCCTGGACATGCGCTGGCTTGAGCAGGGGACCTTGCGTGCGCTGCAGGATTTTAATCCATGGACGGCGTAGTGTGTTACTAATGGTTTTCATTGAGACTGTGGTCCCAGCTCTCTTCAGGTCATTGACCAGGTCCTGCCGTGTGGTTCTGGGCTGATCCTCACCTTCCTCATGATCATTGATGCCCCACGAGGTGAGATCTTGCATGGAGCCCCAGACTGAGGGTGATTGACCGTCATCTTGAACTTCTTCCATTTTCTAATAATTGCGCCCAACAGTTGTTGCCTTCTCACCAAGCTGCTTGCCTATTGTCCTGTAGCCCATCCCAACCTTGTGCAGGTCTACAATTTTATCCCTGATGTCCTTACACTGCTCTCTGGTCTTAGCCATTGTGGAGAGGTTGGAGTCTGTTTGATTGAGTGTGTGGACAGGTGTCTTTTATACAGGTAACAAGTTCAAACAGGTGCAGTTAATACAGGTAATGAGTGGAGAACAGGAGGGCTTCTTAAAGAAAAACCAACAGGTCTGTGAGAGCCGAATTCTTACTGGTTGGTAGGTGATCAAATACTTATGTCATGCAATAAATTGCAAATTAATTACTTAAAAATTATACAATGTGATTTCCTGGATTTTAGATTCCTATCTCACAGTTGATGTGTACCTATAATAAAAATTACAGACCTCTACATGCTTTGTAAGTCAGGAAAACCTGCAAAATCGGCAGTGTATCAAATACTTGTTCTCCCCACTGTATATATATATATATATATATATTTTTTTTTGCTCCTGAACTTCTTCTAACTCTCAACCTTTCCGATCATTTTCATGATATCCATCCGGTTTGCTTCTATATGCCATATCTTTCTAACTGTGCTCTTTCCCAAAGCTCCCAACCTACAACCTATACTTATTATGGACACAGTATGCTTACATTATTAGCTATCTTTGTTATTATTTGTTGTTATTTGTTATTAGTCCCATCCTTCAACTCTATTCAATACCTCCCATCTATCTCTTAACACCATCCATATAGGATTTCTATTTGCCATATATATTTCAACCGTACTGTGATGTTTACAAAAGTTCTGAACATTTCTATTCTCATTGCTTCTACAGATTGTAAATTAAATATAAACATTTTTGCTAAAAGTATTATTATATTATTGATCGATTGACTATGACTTTTCAGATCACCCAGTAATGCTATCTGCAAGGTTAGCTCAAGGTAAATATTGCAATCCTTTAGCCATTCCTGGACCTGTATCCAAAAACAAGCAACAAATGGACAGAACCAAAACAAATGATCTAACGATTCTGTCTCTTCACAGCAAAATATGCAGAGCTGGGAAGATTGTATCCCCCCCATATAAATAACATTCTATTGGTAGCAAGAATTTTAAATAATAATTTAAATTGAAAGATTCTAATTGTTGAATCCGGTGTTGTTTTGCGTGTGAGTTCATAAACACTATGCCATGGGATCGGTACGTCAAAGATCTCTTCCCAACTATTTTGCAATCTATATGGGATGGCTGTCAATCCTTTGGTCCTTAAGTGAAACTGATATACTTTTTATTTATCACAGTTTTCTTTAACCAATTATGTTCTTTAATGCAAGCTGACAGACAAGTTCCTTACTCTCTCCCCCTTCCACTTTCCTCTTCCATTTTTGAGGTAAGGCTGCAATTATTTGGATGTAATTCTGGGTAGGGGAGCAGACATTTCCATATGTTTTTGTTAGCTGCATGTGCAACATAACTCCACCAGTCCTACCGATGATATCATTTACGAAGATTATACCTTTATTAAACATTCTGTCAAAAAATAAAGTTTTTTTGTCAATTACTATATTTGAATTTAACAACAATATTTGTTGCATTATTTGTTCTGTCGTTTCTGGAGGATTACATTGAAATTGCAACCAACTTTCTATGGCTTGTTTTAGAAATAGTGATATTTGGGAGATTATTTCCTTTTCAAATAACTGAAAGTGAGAGGTTGTAATCTGAATAAAGGGAAAAAGGCCTTTCTCTTGAACATTGGGTGAGACAATCTTACTAATTTGCTTGAGAACCAGTTGGATTTAAGTATAACTTTTGTATGACTGAAGCTTTTAGTGATAGGTCTAATGCTTTAATATTTCAATAACTTCTGTCCTCCCGGAATTCATATTCGTTATATAAATATGCCCTTTTAATTTTGTCTGGCTTGCCGTTCCAAATAAAATTGAATATTTTTTCTCAAATAATTTAAAAAACTGTTCGCTAGGCGTAGGCAGACCATAAGCAAATAGGTAAACTGGGATAATACTAAAGAGTTAATCAGGGTGATTTTTCCACAAATTGACAGGTAATTTCCTTTCCATGGTAGTAAGATCTTATCTATTTTTGCTAACTTTATATTAAAATGTATTGAAGTGAGATCATTTATTTCCTTTGGGATATGTATTCCAAGTATATCCACATCACCATCAGACCATTTTATTGGTAAACTACATGGTATTGTAAAAATTGTATTTTTAGTGATCCAATACGTAATATAGTACATTTGTCATAATTTGGTTGTAATCCAGAGAGGTTAGAAAATGTATCTAGATCCTCTATGAGGCTGTGGAGGGATTCTAGTTGTGGATTTGAAAGAAAACATGAATCATCAGCGTATAATGACACCTTTGTTTTTAAGCCCTGTATTTCTAATCCTCTGATATTATTATTGGATCTGATTTTAATAGCTAACATCTCGATGGCCACAATAAATAGATATGCCGATAGTGGACAACCTTGTTTTACTCCTCTTGACAGTTTAAAACTTTCTGAGAAATAGCCATTATTTACTATTTTACACCTAGGGTTACTATACATGATTTTGACCCATTTTATAAGAGATTCTCCAAAATTGAAATGCTCCAGGCATTTATATATAAACCCCAGTCGAACTTTATCAAATGCCTTTTTCGAAGTCTGCTATGAATAGCAGGCCTGGTTTCCCATATTTTCCATAGTGTTCTATTGTTTCCAATACTTGCCTTATATTATCTCAATGTATCTTCCATGTAAAAGCCTGTCTGATTAGAATGAATAATATCACACAATACCTTTTTATTTCTATGCGCTATACATTTTGGTAGGATTTTTGCATCACAACACTGAAGTGTAAGGGGCCTCCAATTTTGTAAATGGACTGGATCTTTATATTTTCCACTTGTATCCTGTTTCAGTAATAATGAGATCAGACCTTCTTCTTGAGTGTCAGATAATCTACCATTTACGCATAGGAGTGGTTAAAACATGCTAATAACGGTCCTCTTAGTGCTATCAAAAAAGGTTTTCCCGGACTTAAAGTCTTTAATTGCATCCAGAAGTTCCTCCCAGCAAACCACTGACTATTCTTTGGTCGTGGAAAATAGTGGCAGTATATTTTTTCAAAATGTTCAGATATATCAGTGTCCTGAAACCTGCCATATCTATTCATTAATGAATGTATCATTATTAGAATGATCTAATTATCAAAGTATTGCTTGTAGATAAAAAAATGCATATTACAAATATTTGAGTACTGACCAGAGCAGTTTAAAAAGCAGTATCAGTATATCAACAGGTTTCTAAACACTACTAAATCAATCCTGATAGATGACATGATTAAGTGACGAGCTGGAATCATGAATAATAAATGAATGAGAAAGTTATAGAGGCTACAACAAAACATGCTAACCTCTCCACCATGATCAAAACAGAGGGGGTATGATCCTTGTGCCTCTGTAACTTTCTCATTCATCATCATTCAGATTCATTCATGATTATTCATAACTCACGGTAGACATCCACATGAATGTAGAAGTGTTCAGAAACATATTCTATTCTTACTGACAGATACAAGTGAAGTGACTCCAAAATGACAGGACATTATTCACCACATTCAGTTTCTATTGGGAAAAACATAATCTATAACAAAACCAAGACAAACTGCAAATGCTTCAACAAGTTTCTAGAACCACAAGCTTGATGTAATCACTGCAGGTAAGGAATATGGGACCAAATACTAAACTTATGACTACTTTAATACAATATAAGTGGAATATGTCCAAATTATTAAGACTTTTTCAAATGGGAGAATAGATACACTTAAAGTGCTTCATTTCTTTTAAACAGTAACACAGATATGTGTGAAAATGCTCTCAAATAAGGTGACATTCACTGTACTGTCCTATGCTGAAAACATTCTATCTCAAATCCAAAATGCTGGAGCATAGCACCAAATGTAAAACTGTAAGCTTCACTGTCTAAACACATATGGTGTGGACTATGTGTGCCTGGTTAACACATGTGGATCTGGTGAACGGTTATCCTTTGTTGACCAACTACAGGAATACTGACCTCAAGTCTCAGTTTACAGTGGGGATTCCCCAGTCCAGCAGAGAGCAGCTTCACTCCTGGATGCTTCAGGTGCGTTGTTACTCAGGTCCATCTCTCGGGTGTAGGGTTTGACTTCAAAGCTGAGACCAGAGAAGCACAGCCTTCTCTGTGACTAGACAAATGACAGCCTACAAGTACAATCATATTAAATCACACTGCTATTCTTTGGTGTGAAATATATTCTTTCAACAATTTCAGATACATCAGAGTCCTGAAACCTCATATATCTATTCATATGTATACACACTACTACCAGTCAAAGTTTGAACACACCTACACATTCCAAGGGTTTTCTTTATTTTACTATTTTTTACATTGTAAGAATAATAGTGAAGACATAAAACTATGAAATAACACATATGGAATCATGTAGTAACCAAAAAAGTGTTAAATTAATCCAAATATATTTTATATTTGAGATTCTTCAAACAAACACCCTTTGCCTTGATAATAGCATTGCACACTCTTGGCATTCTAAGCCAACCATGAGGTAGTCACCTGGAATGCATTTCAATTAACAGGTGTGCCTTCTTAAAATTTAATTTGTTGAATTAATTTCCTTCTTAATGTGTTTGAGCCAATCAGTTGTGTTGTGATAAGGTAGGGAGTATGAAAGATCCCCCTATTTGGTAAAAGACCAAGTCCATATTATGGCAAGAACAGCTCAAATAAGCAAAGAGAAATGACAGTCCATCATTACTTTAAGACAGCTGACCCAGTCAGCTCACGGAACATTTCAACAACACAGAAAGTTTGCTTAAAGTGCAGTCGCAAAAACATCCAAAGCGCTATGATGAAACTTGGCTCATGAGGACCATACAGGAATGGAAGACCCAAAGTTACCTCTGCTGCAAGAGGATACGTTCATCAGAGTTAACAGCCTCAGAAATTGCAGCCCAAATAAATTCTTCACAGAGTTCAAGTCACAGCTCAACATCAACTGTTCAGAGGTGGCTGTCATGAATCAAGGCTTTCTTGGTTGAATTGCTGCAAAAAAACCACTACTAAAGGACACAAATAATGAAAAGAGACCTGCTTGGGCCAAGAATCACGAGCAATGGAAATGACACAGGTGGGACATTTATAACTGGCCTGGGTCAAATTTGAGATTTTTGGTTCCAGCTTACGCCGTTTCTTTGGCGGTGTGGTGAAGCAGATGATCCGGCATGTGTAGTTCCACCGTAAAAGCATGGAGGAGGAGGGTGTTATGGTGTGGTGCTTTATGGTGACACTTATCTGTGATTTGTTATTTAGAATTCAGGCACACTTAACCAGCATGGCTACCACAGCATTCTCTTTGTTGTGATATGCCATTCATCTAATTTGGGCTTAATTGGTCTATCATTTGTTTTCAACAGGACAATGGCCAACACACTTCGAAGGGCTGTGTAAGGAGAGGGATTGAGTGCTGCATCAGATGACCTGGCCTCCTGTCACCCGACCTCAACCCAGGTGAGATGGGTTTTAGGGATGAGTCGGGCCCGGCCAGATGAAGCCAACATTGCTCAGCATATGTGGGAACTGCATTCCAGGTGAAACTGGTTGAAAGAATGCCAAGAAGTGTGCAAAGCTGTCATCAAGACAAAGGTGGCTATTTGCAGGTACAAATGTTAAATATATTTCATTTGTTTAACACTTTTTGGCTACTGCATTTATTCCATATTTGTTATTCCATTGTTTTGATGTGTTCACTGTTATTCTACAATAAATAAATTTAACCCTGGTGATCAGAATAATCCAAACTGCTGATATTTTACTATCTCTCATGAATTAATGTATCATTATTAACATGAACAACGTATTTCTCAACACCACTAAATTAATCATTGTGTGTGTGTGTATTGCAATGAGTGTGTGTTCATTGAGTGATACAGGAATACTGACCTCAAGTCCTCCCAGGCCCCCAGTGGGATTCCCCAGTCAGCAGAGAGCAGCTTCACTCCTGGATCCTTCAGGTGTTGACCTCAGATCCAGGCTCTCAGATGCCCAGGGGGTTTGACAGAGCTGAGACCAGAGAAAACACAGCCTTCCTCTGTGACTAGACAGCCTGACAGCCTGTAAAGAGTCAAATCATATTAAAACCACACTGCTATTATTTGGTGTTGAGTAATTTTCTTTCTGTGAGTAGATAACATGTTTCTAAATACTACTGAATGAATCCTATTTTGATACATGATTGGAAAGATCCTTGAATGAATCATGAATAATATTGAGTGAAAGTTACAGAGGCTACAACAAAACATGCTAACCTCTCACCATTAACATCAAAATAAGTTGACATTCTATAATAAGAACATTCAATCAAATCGATTGCTCAGAACATAGCACCAAATGTAAACTGCTAAGCTTCACTGTCCAAACACATATGGTGTGGACTATGTGTGCCTGTAAACACACGTGGATCTGAGCATGAACGGTGCTCTTGTTGACCAACTACAGGAATACTGACCTCAGAGTCTCCAGTTTACAGTGGAGTTTTACAGTCCAACCAGAAAGCAGCTTCACTCCACTGCCATCATTCATGACATTGTTACTCAGAT